>NW_025820303.1:2608545-2665161 GCF_002878395.1 Capsicum annuum
CCTCACAGTCATCGTCGAGCAATATGTTTGCAAGGCTGACTTCAAGAAATGTTTCATATGTCGGTACTATTTTTTGATCTTTAGAAAGATGTATGGAGAAAAGTGAAATAGTATAACCGTTCTTTGTATGGACAATGAGAAAGATGATGGTTATATTTGTTAGATGTGAATTTACTATATTATCCTTGATCGTTATAATAGTAAATATAGATTGATAGATAAATAGATAGAAAGCTAGACAGATAGTAGAATATCAAATCTTAGTTCATTAAGACTGAGATTTAAATCATGTAAAAACTAAAAACATAGTATTTTAAATGTATAAGATGCTAAATATTATTTATGTGAATTAGTGAGGGTTAAGCTATTTAAAAATCTTTTAAAATAATAATTCATGTATAATAATGTCTTAATTATTAGTCATTACTTACATAGCGATTTTTTAAAAAATATTAATCACCACAAAAATAACTTTTGCATTTCAATTTTTGCATAATAAATGTGTAAACAAAATTAGTGACCCCTTAATGATTTTATTTGTATATAATTATATTGAAATTGTAATGTAAGTATTATTAAAAAAAAAAATGAAAGGAGGTATTACTTAAACTCGTAAAATTAATGAACCCGATTAGTAATCTTTGACTTTCTCATAAAATTGTAATGTTGATAATATTTTACTGTTCTATTATGATAAAATTTTATGTGTTAACATTGATAAAATTGTAATGCTGATAATATATAATTGTAATATTCATATATATTACTGTTATTATGATAAATTATATACGTCAACATTGATAATCTTCTTTAGATTGCGACATATATTTTTCTATGTAAAATTGCAAAACAATGCAATTTAACCTTCTTCTTTTTTATATATAATAATAATAATAATAATAATCATAATATATATATATATATATATCAAATCTCAGTTTGCTTAAACTTAAGTTATGTGGAAACATATTATAGTAAACGTATAAGATGTTAAATATTATTTATGCGAATTACTGATGTGGGTTAAGCTATGTAAAAATCCTTTAAAATAAATAATTCTTTTTTTTTTTAGAAAATATATAATTCATGTATAATAATTTCTTAATTATTAGTCATTACTCATTACATAACAATTTTTTATAAAATTATTAATCACCACTTAAATAATTCTTGCATTTCAATTTTCACATAACTAATATGTGAACAAAATTAATGACCCCTTAATGATTTCATTTGTGTGCAATTACATTGAAATCGTAATTTAAGTATTATAATTTTTTAAGAAATAAAAAGAGATATTACTTAAACCCCTAAAATTAACAAACTCAGATTAATTATATTTGACTTACTCATAAAATTGTAATGTAAGTATTATAACATTTTAGCCCAGTTAGTATGAGATTTTTCTACAAATAAATGAATCACTATCAAAAGTGAAACATTTTCGTATCCGAAGCTTATTTTTTCTACTATATAGAAAGGAGAGTATTGGAATTTCAAATCTATTTTAATAATTAAAAATATTTTTGATATTTCATATCTATTTTATTATTATAATAATTATACAAAAATATATTTTCATGCTTCTACTTCTCCTCCACATGTGAATATCTATCTATTCATGCGGCTATAGTTGATACTTGAACCACATGCATATTACAATATATTTTTATATCTATTTCATTATTATATGTAATAAATGTCAAAAAAAATTGTCAAAATTTATATTTCCTCCATTTTATTTTAGGAGTCAACCATTTTCTTTTAAATTTGTCCTCAAAAAAAGTCAACTTTTCTTATTTGACAATTATTTTTTGCCATTAATTTCATTTTATTTTTATTGTATCCCGCTTAATAAGAGGAGACAATTAAAAAGTAGACATTACAGTGATTTTAACAATTTTGTAAATCTTATGAATTCATTGTTTTGTTTTTAAAAATTGTGTTCGATCAAATGACAATAAATAAAAGACTCTCTCCATTCGTATTAGTTGATCCCTATGAACTTGACATATCCATTAAGAAAAAATATTATTAGAGGTCTATTTTACCAAATTAGCTTATTAATTATGCTTCAAAAATATATATTTGAGTATATACAATTTGTTTAATCATTTATTGATAAGGGTATTATTGGAAGAACATATTCAAATTCTATTAAATTCATTAAAGGGACAACTAAATTAAAACAAATATTTAAAAAAAAAAATCAACTAAAATAAAACGAAAGAAGTAGGACGAAGGAATTATTGCTTTACCACACAAATATCTATCCATGTGGCTATTGTTTTCACCACATGAACATTAAATGATATTACAAAATGATGTTTCTAGAATAAAAAATAATAAATTAATGGCTCTAACTTCTAGAATAGAATAGATGACTCAAATAAATAGGCAAAAGTGTTTTCATATTACAAAATAATCTTCTCTCATCAGTTCTCAATTCTCGCATATCTGAATGTAAATTTCTCTACCTTCTCATTCATTTGTTATGGACATTTATTTAGTCCTTCAACAAGCTATAATTTTCTATGTTTTTAGTAAATATGTGTTTTTTGTAGAATGGATAATTTTAATTTAATTTCAGCATGTGTTTTAAGAAAAAATTATCTGTATTGTGTATTTTGCTCTCTGAGAACGAGGTTCATGTGTTGGTCGAACACCACGAATTTTTCAATCAGTTGAGACCATCTTGGATGGTAACACGCATACAAAAATTAATGTATTGAAGCATTTTAGAACTCTTTGACATTTATATTTTTGCTGAATTTTGAAATAAAAACAAAGATGGAGCTTAAAGTTTTGGAGGAATAGATAAACGATGGTCAAGAGGCGGCACGGCAAAGGCTCAGCTACTGGGAGTGTAAATTTGAAGGGGTTAAATATTAGGGCTAGGGGTAGATATGTATATATGTTGAAAATAGTTAGGCCTTTAATTATTACTAGCAAAATGTGAACTTTGATCCTTATACTATTGAGTATTGACAAACTATTATCATTTGTTCTTTTTAGTTGTGATATCAAAATTTATGATCTGCTTAGTTTTCCTTTAAAATAGTTGCATAATTATTTAAAAATTTATTTAATATATATGTCTTTAAATGTCTACTTCGCAGTTTCGTCTCTTCAGCGATAGCTATTTGCACGTCTGTGTCTATATTTTGACTGTGTGGTAAGTATAATTTATTTAATTTCTTTATTAAATTATATACAATATGTTGTCTTTCCCCAAGGATTCCCTTCAAAATATCTTCTTGTTTATATTAATTTTTCACAAATATAGTTCACAACAGCTCAAGTAATTGAAATTTTTATCCTAATAGCTTTTGTATTTGTCTTTTTTGCATAAAAAATCTTATCATATTTTGTACTGAATAAAATTTCAACACTTCCTTCAAGGATAATACCTAAATATGAATCATGATTTGTGAATCATGGTCAGAAAAAGATGCATCCTTTCAATGAAAAAAAGTGTTTATATTTAGATTTTGAACTCTAAACTAATTTAATCATTAAATTTAATTTAATAGGTATTGATCATGAATGATCAAAAGATTGAACACAACAGGAAGAAAAAATGCATTTTCTATTGTAGAATTTGTAAATGCATATGTGTCAATGTAAATAGACAACAATCACTATAGTATATGAATGTCATGTGAGCATTCAGTAGTATGATATTCCCACGGTTATATAAAATATACATTTGAAAACTTAAGATATGTTCGTGATAGTGATATTTTTTGTATATGTAAATGTATTTAATTTCTTTTATTTATTTATATATATAGAGAGAGAGAGAGACAGACAGACAGATAGATAGATAGACAGACAGACAGACAGACAGATAGATAGATAAATAGATATATAGATAGATATAGATATACACAAAATTATGCATTGGACCCGTGAAAGTACGGGCATTCTTATCTAGTAAATATTATAAATGTATGTGTCAAATTATTTTTTATGCATATTCTTACGAATTGAATATAGGTTGATGCCCTATTTTATTCATCTAAAATGAGTGCTCTTTTGCTTCTATTTTGTGTTGGTCTTTATGTTTCACATAACACGTAATTATTTTGTATGGGCATAAATTTATTTCGTGTTATAAATATTCCACAAATTATGTTTGGACACCGATTATTAGAAGACAAAAATTAAAAATCAACCATTTGAAGGTTAAGAATTAAAGATCGATATATTGGAAGGAAAAAAACTAATGTCTAACTTATTTTATGAACGAATTATGTAATTTCATGACTTAAATATCACTCATTTAATCCATTCAAATACGAGCAAAATATACCTCTAACTTTGAGATTTAGAGATGATATATCCCTTATTAAAAAGAAATGTTGTATATATCCTCATTATCTATAATTTATTTATCTATAATATATTAAAGTGTAAAGCCCTTTAGAAAAGTGAATTGAATTCTTTTTCCTTCATTAAAATAGTTCGCTTTAGACAAAACTGTCTTTTACCCTTTTTCCTGCAATTAAATTCTACAAAATATTCTAAAATTTTTCTACAATTAAATTCTTCCCAAATTTAGCTTTTTTCCTGCTTCATTAAAACACTCATTTTTTACTAAAATGTTCCTTGCCAAATTTAGCTTTCCAATTAATAAATATATTAGAATTTATAAGTTTGGCCGAATTCTACTCCAAAAGGAAATAAAAAAAGGTTTGTCGGTTGTTTCCATCTCATTTTTCATTTTTTTAAATCCTATTTGGTTCCTACTTGGTCTCTTTCAATCAATAAACTCTTTAAAATTTTCTTTACAATTAAATTCTACAAAATAAATATACTAAAATTTTCTTTCAATTAAATCCTTCCCAAATTTAGCTACCGTTTTTTTTTAATCCTATTTGATTTCTACCTGGTTTCTTTCAACCAAAAAACAACCGACTTTTCCTATCCCTATATAACGCTTGAGCTTTTTTCATTGTTTATTGTTATAAACACCTGCGATCTTTCATTATTTTTCGTCTCAGCACAGTTTCAACAATTTTATTTTCAGGTTTTTTGTCATTATATCATCTCTCCCTTTTTACATTGTTAATTTAAACACAATATTACTTGATATGCCAACTTAAATTGCTTGGTTTAATTTAGCTTAATGTGTCCTATTAGTTCAATATATTTTATTTTCTACTTCTCATAGCGGACCTTATTTATCTACCTCACATATTTGGGTATAATTCTTCTCATCTCACAAGTCTACCTCTATTATGAATTCTACGTTCTTATCGTTCTATGTGTCGTTTTAGTAGAATATATTATAATTTCCGTTGCCCATAACTAACTTCTTTATCTACCCACCTACCAACAAGATTCACATATTCAGGTATAATTCTTCTCATCTAACAAATTTACATCTATTATAAAATTATACGTTCTTATCGGGTTCTATTTTCTTAAATATTATTACAATGGATCCTATCACCGAAGTTGTGAGTATCAACACTTTGAAGCCAAGGGATTATATCTGGATGATCAAAGTCTTGGTCATCGGAAGTGACCCAATGAAGCCGTTTAAGAATGGAGGCGGTTCTCAAAAAATGATGATATTAGTTGATGAGGAGGTAATATCATTCTTTCACACCTCACATGTTTAATAATAGCTTCACACACATCAACAAATACATATTATTCTTTTTGTCTTTAGTAGTTGATTGTTCTGCATTCTCTGATGATATGCAGCTATCATGTTTGCAAAGCAGTTCACTCCGATCACAATAGGAAACTGAAACTTGATACATATTCCTTTTATTTAAACTAGTTGCTTTATGGTGTAATTTCAATTTTATGTGAAGTACTATTTTTGTGAATGCTCTGAATCTGGTGGTTTTTCTCTGAAATCTATATTTAGCCAAGAGTGCAAGAAGTAAGATAAGTTCCTAGTAAAACTAAAATCCTAATTAAATTATTTCGAGATTATAATGTTGAAATCATCTCTTGAATTAATTTAACAAAGATCGCACAACCAAGGGACTCAGTTACTTCCATCTAGATCAAAATTATTCCAACATCAAGAGCTCTTGATCACTTGTCCTACAGCGATTTCCCTTGGAAATGAATTTCGACTTAAGCTAAAGTTTTGATACAACAGTACTCCATTAGAAAGATGACTCTCTGTCACACTAGCATTACCATCTTTGTTATGGACATGCAAGACTTCAATCGTTCATGATTTATTTTCAAAATGCAACAAACATTCTATGTGCTCCCTCGGAATTTATTTCATTCCTCTTCAAACTCATTTTCTAATAAATAGGATGTAGTAAACAAACACTTCGATATGAAACTGATAGTATAAGTAAGACTACCAATATAAGAATAATCTTGATCAAAGTTATTACATTTGAGATCCTTGATAAAACACTCCAAATGCTTTAATCAGATAGCAAAATCCTTGTCATTAGTTTCTCTGTAGGTAAGTGGATTGCTTCAATACTCTGAAAGTAGCTTAATAGTAACGAACACGTGCGACAATAATTTATCAAAGAGATAAAATTCGATTCAAATCGAAAATTGTCTCAATTGACATACTAATAGAATATAATATGTAACATAAAATAGGTCATGCTGATTTAGCCCTCTCAAGGTGAACCATCACAACATATATAATAGGTGTACCAGGCTAAACCATACAACACAAGGGGAAAAATTGAAAGGAAATACATAGATCAAATACTAAAAGATGGTCTAACTTACCAACTGGTTTTGGAAGGCTTAAATCTTGTATAAACAACATAAAATCTGATCCTCAATCAAAGTAATTACATAGAATCCCAGATGTACTTTCTCGCTCCCGATTTTAGAAAAATACATATATATTACTTTGTGCCTTATAGTTATTACAATGTATGAGGTAACTGTTTTGCCTACAATTATGAAAATAAAATCAGCTACCATTATTCTCTATCACAATTAACTCCAGTAATTAATGTGCTGATTTTATGGAGGCTTGAAAATAAGAATTGCAATACAAATGCAAAAATTTCCTGAAATATCAAAAAAATCAAGTTACAATCGAAAAAAAAAAAATTGATTTTCAAAGTTATCAGAACTATCACAAAAAAATCAAGTTACAACTGAAAAAAAAATACAAAAAAGGAGCAGCATATCAACAGACTGTCAAAAAACAAAAACAGGCAACCTTATACAATAGTTCAACATGTATGTGTGCATCTTATATATAGTACTTCTAAGTATAATGTTATCATGGAAACTAATGTAAAATATAAGCTTTCTAAATGTATAATGTAACCTTATACATATTATAAGGATGTCATAAAGACAAATATCAAATGTAAATTTTCTAATGTATAATGTAAATATCTAAAGTATAATGTGACCATAAATATATGAGGTTAACACAATCGATTTAACCTTATGTACATTATATTGTATAAGGTTACAATTGTAAAGTATAATATACCCAACGTATGTTAAAAAAATATCAACGTAAAGTATTATAAAAAAAGTATTAACGTACAAGAAACCATTTACTGAAGTAAATAGAGTATTATAAAATAGTCCTTTCTAATGTATAATGTAAATATCTAAAGTATAATGTGACCATAAAACCAACAACGTATTAAAGTAATATCTAATGTAAACTTTGTAATGTATAATGTAAAAATCTAAAGTATAATATAACCAACAAAAGTTTATTTGCCGGAAAGAGGAGGCAAATTGGAGGAGGGATTTTGAATTAATGGATGTACAAACTTGAATAGAAAGCTGAGGCTGAGACTGGTTTTCAAACCTATTTTTTTCGATGTTTACCTTATCAGTATTCGAAACAAAGCCGACATATCAATATATCATGTATCGCAGGGAGTTTAGTCTAGTGGGTGTGGGGCGGGGTTGAGGGCGAGAGGGATGGGAATTTGAGAACTACATACGCAACAAACAAAAAATCAGAAGAATTTTTTTATTTAAATGAAGAAAGTGATGAAGTTAATTACTTGATCAGAGGCGAAAAATATGGAACTTAATTTGGAGCAAAACACTGTGGTTTGGGATTTATAAGAAGAAAGAGAGAGAAACAGTAAAAAAGAAGGGATTTGTGTAATTAATTTGGGATTTTTATAATTTCTTTTCCAATATGAGATTTTATGTAATAAGGCAAAGTTACCTTATGTAATTTTTCCTTAAATTTTTTTTGCAGCCCATCAACTCGACAGAATTATTGCAGCAAGACTGAGGTATGGGTTTGCGCACACATCAAATGCTTTAATTTCAAAATGATTTACAAGATCATCTACTATTCTGGGAGGGCTAGCAGTTCTCAATGGTGCCTCTGTATTCCCCCCCCCCCCCCCCCCCCCCCCAAGCAAACGTAAGCTGCAGTAATAGGTAGCATACGCTCATAACTGCAAGTAATAAATAGGTAGAAAATCATACATAAGTTAGAAGATTCTAACTATTTTTCAATTAATATTTTGTTAAATCCTTAACATATATAGACCGTTGAGACAAAAATTGTATTTCATTGCCAGAATGACCGCAGAGGCTTGAGAAAAACAAGAAATTTAAAGGTCTACTTCATCCAAAAACTAAAACAAAATTACATGACATTATATGGATTTTCTTTTTCTATGCCTTAACAAGTTCTGTTACGATTAATCGAGTTATATAAATAATGTAAAGTGTATAAAACATTACATGGATTGATTTTGTTATATCAAATTGACTCACCAACGAAAAATATTTCCAATCTGGTAGAGTAAATCTGACACCAGAAATGTAAAAGAAGCAGGACAGTAAGAACTATGGAAAATTACTAACCTAAGAGGATGTGTTGCAGTAAAAGCTAATATGGCAGGAAGATGATTTAACACCCCAGCCATGAATGATTCCCCATTATTGGACATCCTATATTTTGAATCGCCCGATACCATAAATACATTTTCTCAATTTCTAGACAAACTGATGTGGACATGTGATCCGGAGCCATCTTCATCTTCTGCCTACCTAGACGAAGAAGTCCAAAATGTCAGCATACTCATGGACATCAGTCACTTGCAAATTTCATGTAGTAGAACTTTAGAAATGGGACCTTGACAAAAATCTCTAAGAGAAAATACAAAAGCACTCTCTCTAAGTGATTCCGAATGAAACTTCTCGAGGCATTTCTTTGTTGTCATTGCTTCCAAAACCGGAAAAGCTTTCCAGTCCACCACAATATAAAAGGGAGAATTGTCACTATAGTGTAAATACTGACATGGACCTGAAATGTGCACAACATAGCTCTCAACTGATTCTGATGGGTTTCATGGAGCAGAAACATGGAAATATACCAATTTAAATAGATTTTTGACTTGGAATATCTTTCGACGACAAGCCATTGTTTTTTTAAATTAGGTTCGTATTCCCTGGTTACAATTCTACCATATATGTTTTTTCATTTCGTTGAAAATTGATTTTAAGGTATAGACACTTATGACCTCCCCTTTTTTTTTTCCGGTAATGATTTCTCTAGCATTACGACCTTTCTGCATATGTTTTTCCTTAAATTAATGGTGTATGACTTAGGCTCTACATCTCAACTATTTTATTAAGTATCTTCTACTCCCAACAATATATCTAGACAATATGTTCCTGTAATAGCCTTCTACCTGCTTCTATTTTTATTCCATATCTCAAATTTAAGTATCTCAGTTGACATGCAAACATTAAGATATTAAAATTAGCAAGATTAAACATACCTGACACATATTATATGTAAATATCAATCAAATCACACCTGAAACAAGAAATTAAAGCAAAATGGATTTAAAAAAATTAAATCTTAGAACATGCAAAGCAAAAGGATTAACAAAAAATCACAAAGCAAAAGTGGTTTTAAGAAAACTCAAAACATAGAAAATGTAAAGCAAAAAGGGTTGAAAAAAGATCTTCAAATGTGTTAAGTATAAAAAACAAAGAAAAAGGGAAAGAAGAAGGAATTATAGGCCAAGCCTGAAATACGGTTGTTGAATGGATGTAGTAGAAGACAAATCTTTAAGATTTAGTCTATCAAAGTTCAATATTGAGCTTGATGATTTCAGCTGATTCATCGCTTTTACGATATAATAACATGTATAATATCAATAATACAAAGAAAATATTTTGAGAAAAGAGGACTTTAGTGAGAAGAGAATGAAGTTTCTGGGCTTAAAAAAAAGTTTCTAGAGTTCATACAATGTACAAATAATATTTGTTTCTTTTCCTGATTCATTTTTTCTGTTTTTTTTATTTTAATTATTGGGCCATACCTTACCATTTTACTCTTCAATATAAATGTTTACATACATAAAAGTTTGGTGAAAGGACAAAAACGACATTTCATATCAAATTATTTTTACGAAAATGGTCATGGAATTTAAATTTCACGTTCTAGTCATTTCAATTTATTGGCTTGTTCTATACAGTTTATACACACCTTCTATACAGTTTCTATACATATCTTATACATATAAATATTCTATACGAAAATTATATAGTTCGATACACAATTTATGTAATAATTGTACATTTTTTTTCCAAATTTTACACAATAATTACATAATTTTTATACACTTTCTATATATTTTTTATATATATTTTATACATGTACATATTTGATAGAACTATACAATTTCTATACATATATCTTATATAGATACATATTCTATATAAAAATTACACCATTTTTATATGATTATATTTAATTATTATTTTAAAAAATTAAATAAAAAGCAAAATATTTTTCAGTTAAAGGATTTGTAGCAAAAAAAAAAAGTGAAATATTTTTAAAAGGGTCGAATTGCCCAAGTTGAAAATTGTATCTGTATTGTATATAGACTGTATCAATATGGTATATAAATTATATCTGAACTACATGAGCCAAAATGACCCAAATTGATAAAGAATAGGAAATGGTCATAAAGTGATGTTTTTATTTCCGACTGGACATTATATGCCTATATATCTAAACTTGGGCTATTTTTTTTTAAAAAAAAGGCTACACCATGTCTCTTTCCCCAAGAAATTTAGAATTTTGTATAAATTTTACACTCATCAATTTATATAAAGTATTTTAACTATATACATAAAATTACTTGTTACGATTTGTATTCTAAATTAAATTATATATTTTCTGTTATTACTAAGTGCATAAATGTATATATGGATTTTTATAGAATAGACATATAAACGTGAAATATACTTTTTCATTTATTACGAGTGTACAAAAACGTTATTTACTAATTCGTTAGGAATTTAGTAAAAAGAAAAATTCCGTCATATGATTGAATCAATGGAAATACAACAAAAACAAAAATAGATATGAAAAGTGAAGTTCTGAGAATGACAATGAAAGTAGTATACATATGAAAACTGTTTAAAAAATAATTACGTTTTACATAAAGTATAAATATATAAAATTCTAAGAATAAAAATAACTCTTCGTAAAAATAATATTTTTTCAAAAAAAAATAAGAAATAAGTATCATGACTAAATTTCTCTTTAATCAAGTAAATTTTTTTATCTTGAAAATCTTGTGTTGTTTCTTAAAATGTTTTACATTTAATAAAATAACACATGTACAACTAATATATTTTCTATATACGTTTATTCTAAAAAAAAATGTTTGATACACGTGCAACACACGTACACTATTCTAGTAATATATTAAAAGTGTAAAGAACCTTACAAATATTGTTTGAATTTTTTGCCCTTCATTTAAAGTTTCTACTTTAGATAAAATCATTTTTTCACTATTTTCCTAATATTTAAGAGTTTGAAAATTAATTATATAATTATAGTAAACCTTTCCTTATTAGTATTCATCACAATTACTGACAATTAATACCTTCTTCATTAGTTTAATAATTTTAAATTGAAGATTTGAGATATCTAGAAATAAATATGAAAACGTTAAAATAAGAAATACCAAATTTGTAAAAAATTTTAGCAAGTAATCAAAGATTTTCTAAGGATTTAATTTTAAAAATAAGGAAAGATTTTAAATATAAAAAAAATAGTCGTACTACAAATATGGTTTAAATTGACGTGTCTCTCTTAGCCTCTACTAGCAAGGAAAAAAGGTATTATATGACAAACGCAAAAGTGACGATCTATTAACTACTTGAAACTTCTGGTGATAAAATATATATTTGCTTACAAAAAATATATGTTATGTTTAAATTATTATATTAAAGTGTGAAGGATCTTGGAGAAGTGATTTAAACTTTTTGCAATCGTCTGATTTTAAATAATAAAAAATTACACGTGCGAGGCACGTGCGGCTAAACTAGTTTAACAAATGGTGCAAATATACTTTCACTCCATCTAAAAAATTGTTGCATATTTGTCGTATTTGGTAGCAGACTGATTTTTTTAAAATAAATTAAAAACACTGAGTTTTTAACTGCAAGTTTCCACAAGGCTCTAAAAAGGGGGAAAAGGGCATGGCAAGGCCACTCGGCCAAACCATTACCTCCTAAATAGCCATTTTCAAAGCAATGCCATTGTGTGGACACTCAATCATAGTATTTTCATGAAATAACCATTTTCAAATTTGATCCATTATATCAATCCTTTTTAAAGTTTTATAGAGAATCAGACAAGCTTCTCTCTAGAATTTACCAAAATATAAATTTCCAAACCATTTGACCGGAGTATGACCGATACCCCATTGAAACCGCCGACCCCACCCGGACCTCCGATATACCCAATTGCCATATGGTCATCGACAACAGTGAGGAACTCACTTACCTAAAAATCCTAAAAGGGAAGGATAAGTTCCCAATTTACAATACCCTCTTTATTCTCCAACTACAAGAGCTCAACAAAGTAGATCTAGAGCTTCTATTCCCAAACACTAGCATCTTCTACTATGCAAAAATGGAACCACTGTCCAAAAAGAGAAAAAATACGATGGATGCAACAAAAACCCTTCCCTTGGACAAGGGAAAAGGAATATTGCAAGACCTCAACATACCCTTAACACCCCTAATGATGAACAACATAATATAAAATATTAGGGGTGCAAATAATATAGAGTTCAAAAGACACTGCAAGTCCATGATCAATATCTATAAACCAACCTTTGTTGCTCTCCTGGAAACTTGCATGAAGGATCACAAATCCATGGCTAGCATTCTTGAGTTCAGCAATCTCATCCAATTCCCAACCTCCGAAAACTCTAGAGGAATTGTGATCATGTGGACAACTCTAACATTACCATTTAAGACATCACCATCTCTCCCTAAGCCATCTGTACTACCATAAAGGTAAACAACCCCCATCCTATTGGTTATTTAGTGTTATTTATGCTAGTATGACCTTTGAAGGAAGGAAGACCATTTGGGACAACCTTATTGACTTTGACAACTCCATTAGTTACCACCCCAACAACCCTTGGCTTATTGGTATTGACTTCAATGAGGTTCTTAGAGACTCAGAGAAGTTTGGAGAAAACCTCACCAATCCTACTAGATTTAGTGTCTTCTGGGATTGTATAAACAATTGCAACCTTATTGACCTTGGTTACAAAGGTAGCAAATTTACCTGGACTAATAAAATATACAAGTATAGGAGGAACCTCATCTTGGAAAGATTCGACAAAAGTTTTGTTAATGATCATTGGATCACCCTCTATCCTGAAGCTACTGTCACATATCTCCCCAGAACCCACTCTGATATTACCCTCTAAAAATAAATTTCTAAAAGGATCTTTCAATCTCTAATAAGCCTTTCAAACTTGAAACAATATGGTACTTCCACCCTGACTTCATTAACATTATCAGGGATTCCTTCACCAGTTTTTCTTCCCTCACTAAAGCAGTCTCTGATTTTCAAATTAGGGCCACCACCTGGAATAAAACTACTTTTGGAAATATCTTCAAAAAGAAGAAGAAATACTAAGAAGACTGGTTGGAATCCAAAATTCCCCTAATTACCCCCAAAAATCCTATCTCCATGAGCTTAAAATTAATCTCACTAAGGAGTTTAGCTCAATCCTCCTCCAGGAGAAGGAATTCTGGAGACTAAAATCTAGAATAGACTGGCTTGCAGAAGGGGATTCCAATACTAACTTCTTTCACACCTCTACTCTCAATAGGAGAAGGAGGAAAAAAATTAATTCCCTTAAGTATAACTCAGGTAATTGGTTCTATACACCTCAAGACATCAAGGATAAGGTCCTTGATTTCTAAACCTCCCTCATTACCACTGTGCATCACTATTCTTTCCTAAAATTCCAAAATAACCATTTCCACTAAAGGATCCATTAATACTAAAGACCATACTGGCCTGGAATCCCTTCTTTCAATAAGGGAAATCAGGAGAGTTGTCTTCTTTTTAAAACCCAGGAAGGCCCCAGTCCTTGATGGTATTCCTCCCCCCTCTACCAAAAATACTAGGATATTCTGGGGACTCATGTTATCAATTTCTGCATTGAAACCTTCCATTCTTGTAAAATAGACAAGAATGTTAACACTACCTTCCTCTATTTCATTCTCAAATTCGGTAATGTCTCCAATCTTAGGAACTTCAGACCCATAGGTCTCTATAATACCCAATAAAAGATCATTGCAAGCAAACTTAAGCCCCACCTTAATTCTATCATCAGCCCCAACCAATCCAGTTTTCTTCCTAACAGAAGAAGTTCTAACAATGCTATAATTGTCCAAGAGGTGATTTCTCACTTTAGGAAAATAAAAGAGAAAAAGACCAGTATGATCCTTAAGATTGACCTAGATAAAGCCTTCGATAGAATAGAATGGAGCTTCATAAGACAAGTTCTCTTCTTCTTCAAAGTGCCTCCCAAGCTTAGCTCCCCTATCATGTCCCGCATCTCTTCCTCCTCTATCTATATCTTAGTTAATGGAGAAAAAGCCCCTAATTTCAACACTACTAGAGGCATCAGACAGGCGGACCCCCTCTCCCCCTTATTTTGCAAAAATTTTGACTTTTGAAGAGTCGCCACCTAATTTTTGAAAGGAATTAAGAAAACCTTTATATGATACTTTAAAAAATAGTTTAAATTTAAAGATTCTGAGTAAGCAATTTCTATTAACGTTTTAGGAAGGTTTTTAAGGCACCTAAAACGTCCGCTAACTTGCGATTATCCGGAATGTTTGAAAATATCTTTTGACTAACTTTGAAAAAAAGAAGTTGATTTTTTGAAAAGAAAGTGATTTTAGGAATATTTTGAAAGTTTTGTAAAATTAGTTTTTTAGCGACTTGGTTAGGGGTTTAACTATGTTCGCAAGCAAACAACATAGAAAAGGGGAAAGAGGGGAAGAAATAAATGATTTGGGCTCTTAGGCCCAAATCCATCACCCTGTCCTAGTCTAATTGGGCCTCCGACCCAATTTCACCTGTCCTAATCTAAATATTGGGTCTTGGCCCATAATCTGTCCTAAACTATTTTTTGAACCTTTGGCTCGAGTTTCACTTCACCTGTATTAAATACAACTTTGGCTTCAAGGCCCAAATGAATGAATAAATAAATAAATAAATACAACAATAAAAATAAATAAATAAATAAATGAGACTTTCAAATCTCTTAGCCGCTTCAAGGATAAAACTTTAACCCATTTTTCTTATTTCGACTCCTTGTAATTGTATGCCATATGATCGACTATGAGTTTAGACTCCAGAATCAACTTTCAGAGGTGGCCTCATTGGCCCATGATGAATATGCAAAAGGGAAGGAGTCCATGTAGGACTCAAATGATTCTTCGAAAAGGACATATTAATATGTGATCGACAAAAGAAAGAAAGGAAGGAAAAAGTAAAGGAAGTTAACATGTGATCAACCAAAAAGGAACAAAAAACTAAAGGTGATGAATGCATGACCAACCAAAGAAGGAAAGAAAGTTAATATGTGATTAACTCAAAGAAGCAACGTGACGGGATGCTAATCAATAATCAAGAGTCAAATAGAAATAAGACGTGTTTATATGAATTCAACAAAGAAAGACCATATGCAATTTAAAGATGGATTTTACATTTCAACTAATCAAATATTTATCAAAAATAAAATAAAAATGAAGGAAAGCATATTTAAGAAAACACAAGAGCAAAGCATGCAACACTTCCATAACTAGCTTGGACTAATCATTTAAGCATGCGGAAATATAATAAACCCAAATTCAAGAAGACCAATAAAGAGGAAAGAACAATAAACATCTAGGCGGAAGTTATTTAGTCCAACTATAGACTCGTTCTTGGAAGTATATTCACATGCTAGGCGAGTTAATTTCAACATTTCGGACAGAGAATATGTTTTATCCTTATGATGAAACTAACCCATTTTTGGCATTTTTAAACTTCAAAAGAGAGTCTTTTTTTGGAAATAGGAGAAAAAAGAAATTAATGAAGAAGAACAAAAAAAAATGACCAATTAAACCCTTTTAAGACACACGGGCTTCTAAAAATAACTACAGCGACAAGATAAAGGATCAAAGACAGGAAAAACTGAATATTCCACAAGCAACACAGTTCAAGAGAAATCACACATTCATTGTGTTCAAATATGTTCAGACAATTTACTCAACAATACAAAGCAAACTAAGTTAAAAAAGGACCACTTGTTGTGGATCGTTTAAGGCCCTTTTCGTCCTCTCTTTTGACGAATCACTAAGACTCATTTGTCAAAGTTTCATAGAGGAGCCTTGAGTTAAGAACAATGAATCTAAGTCTTTAACAGAATGACTTTCACTCTACCACAACAAATTGAATCTACCTAAGAGATGCTGCACAAAAATAGTAGGCATACACTTGTGAAGAAATTCAAGCTCAAATGAAGAAATAAAAGTGGCAAAACATCGACCATTAAGAGGGAATACGATGAGAGAAAACATGAAGGTATGCATGAAAAAAATGTTTTTTGGCTGCAGTGCTTGGAGAAATAACTTCCTTGGTCTGCAATTGAACAATCACTTTATTTCATTCATTTCAATCATTAAAATCACCTATCATGCTTCAGCAGAGAAAATAACACATGTACTCACAAGGAAGACAATCAATGATTTCTTCTTCAAGATACTAACAAATGTTGCCAATTATGACTTACTTCCGCATTCAAATCAAGCACAACAATCACATATGTATGTAAAAAGGGACAAATTTTTAAATGAGACATGATGCGCATAGGAAACATATTAAACAAGCTTACAGAATAGTTCTCCTGAAACGACCAGTAAATCAGCTATCATTTGATAAAAATAAAATAAGCTAATGAAGACGATTTCTTCAAACAAACACTTAACCAAGAAACCTATAGCCTTCTAAGGCTTCTAAATCAAGAAGTCTCAGTACGCATTATTACCAAATTAAGAAGCGACCAATATGAAGAACGAGATGAACGAGAAAGTGATGATAAAATTAAAAAGAAAAATTATGTTTACCTCTTTTGGGGCAGTAAAATGGGATCATGAGTTTTGTCGGGATCAACTGCCATCGAGAAACGTTATCGTCAACTCAAAATCTTTGATTAGAAGACAAATTCCATGAAACAAAATTGTTTACTCAAGAAAATAAACTGTTCTTTTGCTCAAAGGGGTTTTTCTCTTTCAAGACCCCCTCAATTTAGCTCAAGAGCAAGCTATTTATAATAAATCAGTGGAGAACCAAATTTATCTCCTACGATGTGGGAGCAAAATAATTTGAGGGGCAAATATGGGATTCTTCTTATGATTTTTTGAATTGTGGAATGGGATAAGGTTGTGAAGTGTCAAATCATACAACTTCGTACCATTACCATTGGTGTATGAGCTGTCTAACTTCTGGAATCTTCTCCAAAGCGCGTTGAATGGGTTCGCGGGTATGATTGCGAGTGGATTTGGGTCGCCGTTATTGGTATCGGGTTGCTGGATCAGATTATCGATGGGTCGATTTTGCCGATATTGATATTCTTAGTTGCTGATCGATATTACTGTTTGCTGGAGTTGTTGCAATATTGTTGCTATTGTTAATCGTTGTTTGTTTACTGTTGTAGTTAAAGGCATGAGTGGGCGGGGTCAATGCAACCAAAAATGGGCTGGTGGGTTTTTAAAGTTGGGCTGAGGTCATGGATATTAATTTAAGTTGAATGGCTGATAATTATATTGGGCTGGGGTGCTGTTTGTAGGGTGAAATTGGGCCAAAAAAATTAAAATTAAAGTGGGTTGTTTAGAAAATAACTTCAATTAGAATTTAACCCATTCTATTTAAATTTTGACCAAATTGAAAGTTAATTGGCCAATTGCATTGCGATTATGGTCAATTTTAGTTTCAGTTATGATCAATTTTAATAGATTGGTTAAATTGAATTGAAATTTGATACGAATTAATTCCTACTTTAATCTCGGGCTTCTTGATTTAATAAAATCAAACACATATTTATCCAAATAAATTAATTTTGAGAGTAAATTATATTCAAATCAAGATTTCAACCATTTGAATTTATTTTCAAGATAAACCTTAATTAAAATCCGATATTTCATAGAATAAATATTTAAGTAATCAAATTATATAATCTCATATAGTTGAACACGATAATATATAATCGCAACTTAAATTGATAAAATTACGTACAAAAATATTTTGAAAAGTTTTTATTTAGATGAAATAAATATTTTGATTTTATTAAGAAACGAAGAAACTCAGGATTAAATTTAGTCATGGAGGGAAAAAATTAGGTGTCAACAACGGCCCCCTACCTTTGGGTAGGGTGGATTCAAGTAACCCTGGGCAAAGGGAGGTTGACGTTCCTAATTTTTGTCCGACCATAAATTCAAATTTGAAAGAGGTTGGATTTCACACGAGTTTCATAGAGTTATGGTCGAACCTCGGTATCAGGTTTCATACTTATCTCAGGTTACTTGAGAATTCAGGTCACTTGTAGTTCATAAAGCTTGATTTAAAGCACGATTTTTTTAAATCACCAGCTATATCGATTTTTAGGGTTTTTGATGAAACCAAAAAGCTAGGAAATAGAGGGATTTCGGGGGATGTTAGAATGCAGTCGAGTTTTCAAAATATATCCCATCCTACATACCCTCAAGATTCAGGGGATCAGACTGTTTGTAGTTCGACTCGATCGATAGAAAAGATAGTCTTTTATTTTAGATGATCTTTGGCTCAAGATGAGTAACAAGTTGATCGAGTTGTGGGAAAAAGATTTGTAACCTCTTAACCATGAATGTGGATCTCTTCACATCCATAGGTAAGAATTTACCTTGACATAATTTCTAAAATCTAGGTGTACTATTACTCAAATTTGAAAGAAAGAGAAGTTTACCCTCGGTATGAGCTTAGAAATATCCCGAAGTTAATGCTGAAACCAGAATATCTCAAAATTCCCACATGCCTTCTAACAGGGGTGTGATTGGATGGTAGTGGAAATCACCCTTTAGCTCGTGTCTAAAGAGTTTGATGTCCCTCTTTAGACTATGTCCTGGTTTGCTGCTAAGAAAGAGTTTCACATTATGCTGCGTCCTATCCGGATTCGTTCTCACCTGTAGTTTTGATTCGAGATTTTCATCCTCTCTGATTCTCTCAACAATGTTTCAAAAAAAGGGTTAGTGCTAAACATACTTCACAAAAGAGGTGTGAAGTTTTTTACTATATCTCCACATGGGTTGTCGCCCGAAAAGTGAAGTCATCCTTTCGTATACCTGTTTGGAAGGAAATAACTTGTGATAATAGATATAATGACGCTCTTGGTTATAGCATACTTATCTCATTTTTTGGTTGAATATGTCTTTAAAGTGGGGTGACCCTTTTGGACACTGACGACTCTTTATGCAGAACGGTCCCCGCAATCGTGTAATCTTATGCTGAAGCGGCAACCCATTGGCCACCTATAATGATGGTTGTATGATCACTTCTTCGGTTATTGCCAATAATTCTTTGCATATGATATTGGGTAAGTCTTGTGCATCTTTTGTATCAATACGACTTATAGATTCCCCTTGAAATGTCAATCTTTGGATAATCTTGCGTATTATTTTTTATTGGATACAACGCGACTTACAGATATCCTTTGAATTGCTAGCCTTTAGGTAATCTTGCACATTATCCGACCTTGGATAAGAGATGGCTTACAAATATCCCTCCAACCAATAGTTCTCAGGTATTCCTACATATCATCCGACCTTGGATACAATATGACTTATAGATATGTCCCAAATTGCTAGTCTTAGGGTAATCCTGCACATAATCAATCTTGAATATAAAGCGGCTTATAGAGAACCCTTGGACTTATCAATTTGAAAATCTCGCAAATTCTCCGGTAAGAATTTAGTTGTAACTTACGGATAACCTTCGGATTATCAATTTTTGGGTAACCTTGCACACTATCCAGTTAGGATGATGTTGTTGCTTCGAATGGCCCATGGGCTATCAAATCATAGGTAATCTTACACACTATCCTATTTCAAATAATATGACTTATAGATGACCCTTAAATTGTCAGTTTCTAGGAAATCTCATATATCATCTATCTTTAGATATCGACTTAAAGACGTCCCTTCAAATCGCATGCTTTTGATGCATTCAAATACTGATTCATATAATGATGAGATATCATCGATGCCAACATTTATGTCTTGTATATCAACAGATATTAAATGCTGATGATATCCTCGATGCTAGCGTTTGTGTCTTGCATGTCAACAGATATTTGAATGCTGATAATATCCTCGACGCCAGCGTTTGTGTCTTGTGTGTCAACTAGGGGTGTACGTAGGTTGGGTTGGTTCGGTTTTTTATTAAAATATAACCAAACCAATAATGTCAGTTTTCTAAATCTATAAACCAAATCAAACCAATATATAATCCTTTTTTTATTTCAGTTTTAGTCGAGTTTTTTCAGTTTTCTTGGTTTTTCGGTTTTCTCGGTTTTTTTACAATTATAATGTGATTGAAGAAAAAAATTAAATGTTTTCACTAAAAAGATAAAAAAAAATAATGGTCATAGAGTAGTTCCAATAAAAATTAAGTTGATAAATTACCAAGACGTCTAAACTGTTATCTCTCAAAGTAATATTATGTGGATACCTAAGTAGTTCAATTTCTAAGTCACTAGTCACAGTAGCTGGTCTGAAAGTTTCCTTCACATAAAATGTGAGCACACAAAAGAATGAAGAATTGGAGATAACTTATTAAAAACTTAACTCCATAAAGTAATTAATTATAACATAATTCCATAAAAAAAGAAAAGATAACGAAGAAAAACAAACTTAAATCACAACTTGACAAATGAGAAAAGTTAGATGAAAGTAAGATGAGAAAATAACGAGAACTCTCTGAAAACTTGAAAAGCAAAATGTAACAAGTGAAGCAATTAAAGAGTTTTAGGTTTTTATATTAACTAGTTAAACCCCACGTGTCTCGCACGTGTAACATTTGATTATTTAAAATTAGATGATTTTGTCTATTGCAAAATTTTTTAATGAAGAGCAAAAAATTTAAATCACTTCTCAAAGATCTTTCACACTTTAATAAAATAGCGCAAACATAACATATATTTTACTAAAATATTTCATAAATTTTTAATTCTTAAATATTGAAGAAATAATTTTGTCTAAAGTAGACATTTTTAACGAAGGACAAAAAGTTCAAATATTTTTGAACACCAAATCAAATAAAATGAAGTTAAAGGAAAACAAACCAAACTGAAATAGTTTGATTCGGTGTTCAATGTCTACTTTTTAAAATTGTAAATCAAAGAATTAAATTAAAATTTGCTAAAATCGAATCAAAGAGTAGAACGTGCACTTCTAATCAACGCCTTAACAACATAAATCGTACTAATATGAATGAGAAATAATTCTTTTAAAAAAAACATACCTTTAAATCCTCTCGTAATCGACACGAAGTCTCAACCACACACTCATATAATTTTTCTTTACCTGCACATCATGTGAAAGCCAACAATTGAAATTACAATAAATCATACGATAAAAAAATAATAAAAGATGCATAATATTTAATATTGTTGACCTACAAATTAAAAACTAATATCAAAGAACATAAAACTAATCTTCTCTTGAACATACTCTTTAACAATTAAATTGTGAATGTTATTCTATTATTTATTGGAAAAAAAATGGTCAATATATAGATGTACAATTTTTTCCTTTTTAGAAAGAGTTGATGAAACATGGAAGAAATCTAATCTAATTTGAGAAACTTTTTTCATAAAAACTAATCATTATACAAAATCAAGACAAACAAAACTTAAAAGAAAAGAAAATTAAGGACTCCTAATTAAATCAAAAATCATACTTAAAAGAAAGAAATTAGGTCGCATGCTAACTACAATCTGACACTACTTATTTTTTTTCTTTTTGAGGTGGGACGTGGTTTTTTAGTAAAAATAGTTAAATAATAATTTGATAAAATAATAAAAAGACATTTCTTATTATTTATTTAAAACATTTTAAAATTTATTACTTATTAAAATTAACTTATTCTAAGGCTTTTATATTTGTTTCTAGATTTTTCAAATCTTATTAAAATCAAATTTAGTTGTTTTATAATTCTTAAACTAATGAAAAAAGTATTAGTTGTCATTAATTCTGATGACTTCTAATAAGAAAGGGTTTTACCATAAATATATATAAATTAATTATTAACTTTTAAAAATTAGAAAAAAATAGTGAAAAGACGATTTTGTCTATAGCGAAAACTTTTAATGAAGGACAAAAAGTTCAAACAACATTTCCAAGGCCCTTCACACTTTTAATATATTATAGATATAGATATTGGGCTTTGTATTAATTTTTAATTAAGGGAAAAATACTATAATTAAAGGCCTAAGAATATATATCTATTTTCTGAATATAAAAAAATAATAAAAGTGATTAGAAAGTAGATTATAAGTAATAATTTCTTACGTATAAAAAATTAAAATTATATATGTATTACGTCGGTTTGGTTTGGGTTCCGTTTGAATTTATTTTTTCTAATACCAAATCAAACCAAGAATGATCGTTTTTTTTTTGCCAACACCAAACCAAACCATAAGTCAGTTTTTTTCTCAATTTGGTTTGATTCATCGGTTCGATTTGACTTAATGGTTTGGTTTGTACGTGCCTAGTGTCAACAAATATTAGATGCTGATGATATCCTTGATGCCACCGTTTGTGTCTTGCGTGTTAACAGATATTAGATGCTGATGATATCCTCGACACCAGCGTATGCTATTCGTGTGTCAACTGATATTACATGCAATGGCCCTCTCGACAATAACATGAAATAGCCCTCAAGGCAATGATATGAAATGGTCATCTTGGCAATAATATGAAGTGGCACTCTTGGCAATGGTATGAAATGGCCTTCTTTGCAATGATATGAAATGGCCCTCTTGGCAATGGCATGAAATGTCCCTCTCGGCGATGATATGCAATGGTGTAATACCCCATACTTTTTCTTAGCTAATTTCATCTCAAGAATGTCTAGTATTATCTTCTCAATTGAATGATGGTTATTCCATGAGTAATCTTCAAGATTTTCACTTTTTGTTATGTTGGAAATTCAATAAGCTTTCCATCGATATAAGATTCGCCCAAATCCGATAACCAAGTCAGAAGTTATGACTATTATAAGTTTCCATTGTAATACAGTGTCATATTAGTCAGTGGCGCGCTGTGCCACAAAAGGAAATGGGATTTAGCAAATTTCAGTATGGTTCCGCGATTATGGAGCGTCACGCCAGGGCCCAAATTCAGAATTGTCCTTTGTCAGTGTCTTAGCGCGATTTCTTCAGCGTCGTACCAAAATTCCAGGTCGCAAAAGAAGGGGAAACGTGATGGATCTGCGTTGCGCCATCCCTCAGTTTCTCAATTGTCAAATTTCAGTGACACGGTGCGATAGCGCCACGTCGCGGCAGGGGCCCAGTTCGGGAACATTTACTGAAATTAAATGACGCGTCAAGGGTTAAAAGGGTCAACTTCCCACCCCTATTTAAGCTTTTTAACATATGATTCAGCCACTCTTCACCCAAAATACCATCTCTTCTCTCAAAAACCTCTCAAGAGCAACCTAGGGTTTTCATAGAAGATCCAATTCCAAGAAAGTTTCTCCATCAATCTTCATGAAATCACAAACTAAGGTATGCGTAGTGTTTATTCATGGACTCCTTTCGTCCATGAAGCCCAAGAATCTCGTTTCTAAGTTTAAGTTTATGGGTTTCTTTATGAATTTTATATTGGGTTTATTTTATTTATGTTGAGAACGATCAATTGAATTTAAATCCATGTTGGGCGATCAATTTTATGTGGAATTGATTTGTATAGATGTATATTTATGTGGACCTATGAATAAACCCCAGGATGATAAAATTAGAGATAAATCATGATGATTAATTGTTGTATAATGTTTACATGTGTTATGCCTACCATGTGTTTGATTAAATGCCTAGATGAAGGAACAATACCCAACTAGTATGATATCATGAAATACCCATGCCTATCATATGTTTTGATAGAATGCTTTTATAAATGTATTATGGATTATGATGTTAGTTATATGTTCAAGTAAGTTATGCTTGGTCAGTTTTCTTCCATCGAGTCCTGGTGGTACTTGTACTCAAAACATTAGCTGTGTTCTTAGAGCCATGTCATGTTTTCACGATACTATCAGTCAAGCCATGATCTTTAGACTTCAGATAGTCTTATGACTCAGGAAATCTCCATGATTCATAAACTCAGTCAGTTGTCAGATGTCAGTATTATTCCGTCAGTCAACGAAAGTTAGTAACTCTGTCTATGTTTAATTCAGTAAATCATGTTCAGTGTCTATTCAGATGGGAGTATAAATTAGCACCGAGCGAACCCAAAGGGTGGGAACTCACCTGTTATATGAGGGTGTGATTCTTAGAAGCAATCCTTGCGTTCCAGAACTATGTAGCCAGCATAGGTTGAGACATCATAGCCTGCTATATGAGGGTAAATGAGGTGGCTTAACCTGTTATATGAGGGTTCCCACCGTTCTCATTAGAGTTACCTGTTATATTAGGGTCACTCATATGATGTCCTTACCAGTGGCGCAGTATTAACACCTTCCAATCAGGGCATATATTGGACCCCAATTTAGCTATAATGTATCATTTGGGGCATGTAGGTTAGATGACTACCTCCCACAGTCTCAGTATCAGTCTCAGTAAAAGAACTCCTATAGTTCTTCAGAATCTAGGACTGTCAGATACAGTCAACTCAAATACAGAACGGATCTCAGATAGTTCTACCAAATTCAGGACTATCAGATACAGTCACTCATGTTATCAGTTATATTAGTTATCAGTATGTCATGTTATCAGTATTCAGATACAGTCACTCATGTTATCAGTTATATTATGTATGCATGCATGTATTCTCACGTTCACGTTAGTCAGTTAGCTAGTATTGTTCATGCACATGAACCCCATGCATTCATCCTACCCCACATGTATACCAGTACATTCAAAGTACTGACGTATTTGTGCTATGGTGTCTTATACCATATATTTAGAGACACGAGCTCCAGATCAACAGTAGATTCTAGTTTCAACAGTCAGAGTTAGAAGTGAGTCCTCATCATTCGAGGACATGATTATGTCTGTATTATCCCATTAATTATTCTATTAGTTGGAGTTAGTTGGGGACATGTCCCATCAACTCCTTACTCAGACAGTTCAGTCAGTTAGAGGCTTTCTAGACTATCATGTTTCAGAATTCAGTATTTTCAGTTTTGTTTTGGGTATTTTATACCCCGTTCTGATGTTATATTTTACTTCAGTTATGTGAACTTTATGGCCTTTCAGTTTATGTTTTCGTATTATTCAGTATTTTATGCAGTATACAGGTACAGATATCAGTCATGGGTTAGTTTGTGGTCCTTCAGGGTCATGATCACCGTGTAGCATTCCGAGTACCAGATTCGGGGCATTACAAATGGACCTCTTGGCAATGGCATGAAATGGCCCTCTCGGCAATGATATGCAATAGCCCTCTCGATAATGACATGAAATAGCCCTCTTGGCTATGATATAAGATGACCCTTCTGGTGATTTGAAAATAGTTTCACCTGAGTCCGTTTGTCTGTGTTTTGCTTTCTACATGTACCTGTACTCAAGGTAAACAGTAAGTAGACACAATGTCACTGTCACTGACAACCACAATCAAGCTTTATGACAAATACTGAGTATCATAATTTGAATGACTTATTCTGCTATTAATCTTCTCTTTTTGAAGAAATAATTAAATAGCAGATCCACCGAATGCAAGTAAATGGGGAAAACCCTTGTTTTGGGAGTACTCAAATGTTGTTTGCTTCACTTCAAGGAAAATTTTTGAGGATGACTTTTGGATCTTTCTCCTATTGAGTAATCCTTTGATTGTTATATTTATTGTGCTGACTTCCTTGAATGCACCTACACTCAAAGTAAATATTTAATAGACAAAAAGTTGCTTATGCAAAAGACTCTTTTTATATAAATAATTCTAAATACAATATTCATAAAGTAGATAAAGCGTCTTTGTTTGTCCTTGTAATACCCCGTATGTTTCTAAGCTAGGAGATGAACCATTTTTCTTACGTATGAAACCTCCTATCTTGTGAGTAGCATTTTAGTGCATGACTTACAATGAGTATACTAGCGACAAGATAGCTTATGATACATTAAGCATGTTCATATGAGTCACTTAAGGTAATACAAGCTAAGAGTTTTTGAATCCATCAAGTTTTAGTGTTCGATTTTGCAAGAGTCATCTTTGAACTAGTATAACTTGATGTTAATGTGGTATTTCTGCATATTTCTACCCATCAAATTGTATATAATTGAATTATATTTCCAACGATACCAATTTTGCCTTAATCCAATACCCGAGCGAAAAGTTATGCCCATTTTCGTGAGAGACAGTAAGGATAGGCGATTGGTTAGGCGCCGCCCAACCAAACTTAGGCGATTGGTTAGGCTCCGCCTAAGTCAGTTCCAATGCCAAAACACTCTGTTTTGAGTTATTTTGAGGGTAATTAAGTCTTTTAACACTCCTTACACGTCCCGAAACTTAACCCTACAAAATATATAGCTTCTAAACACATTACAACCCTATTAACATCTCAAAGCTCATCATCCAAGAGCACCATAGGAGAAAAACAACTAGGGTTGCACAATCAAGCTTGAAGATCAAATTTCAAGGAAATTCCTCTGTCAATCATCAAGAACCTCCCTGCCAAGGTATGCGTAGTGTTCATCCACGGATTCCTTTTGTCCGTGGAGTTCAAGAATCAATATTTAAAATATAAAAGCTTCGTTGATTGTGGTGATATGATTATACCCATGTTGATGCTTGCTTGTTTTGCTATATAATAGTATCGTGACTGTATATCTCATGAAAGTTATGTTGTTAGTTGAAAAATATGATCTTTAGATGGATTGATAGAATGCAAGTATGAAATCCACCTATGCCTTAAAGAATGCATGCAAGGTGTTCGATAAAATGCTTAGTATGTTAGAACTTCATATTTACATGATTTCATGATATCTAAATAACAAGTTCATGTTAGTCATACACTCCAATATGAATTTCCATGCAAATTATATGTTGTTATTGTTGTGGTATAAAGTATGTATGATAGTGGAGATGTAAATTATGTACACAAAATATATCCATGCTTTCCCTACCATGTTTGAGATGTTGAATAAATACATTAAGTATAATATCCCCAAATCATTACAATATGAACTAAACGTTATATGTTGCCGTTCTCTTATGCTTGAATGGTTTCCATGCGATTGCTAAGAATAGTATATGTTGTCGGAATGCCCATGATATTAGAATATGAGATTTATGACTTGATTATAAGCATTCCTATTCATGATAGATATTATGATGACCATGTACTTCATGAAATTCCCCACTCATGTATTATGGATTATTATTGATGGTCGTGTACTCAAGAAATTCAAGTTGCGTCAGTTTTCTTCCATCGAGTCCTGGGGGTACTTGTACCCGAAAAATATAGCTGTGTGCCTAGAGCCATGTTATGTTTTCACGATACTCTCAGTCAATCCATGATCTATAGAATTCAATCAGTCATGTGAGTCAGGAAAACTCAAAAATCTCAGTAATCTTAGTAGTCCAGTAATCTCAGTGCTCAGTAACCTCAGCAACCTCAGTATTCGCAGTTAATCTCAATAACTTCAGTACTCTCAACCAGTCCTTAGAACTCAGTACATTCCATCAGTCATTGGAATCCAGTAAACTTAGTTTAGCTCTGCTAAACAATACCACTAGTATCAGTCCGATTAATCAGTATCAGTTCAGCTAATCAGTTCAGTTCAGTTCAGTTATTCAACTTAGCTTAGTTATTCAATTCAGTGTCCTTCAGATGAGAGTAGAATTTAGCATCGAGTGAACCCAAGGATGGGAACTCACCCGCCAGTTCAGGTTGTGATTCTTAGTAGTCATCCTTGTGTTCCAGAACTACATAGCCAGCGTAGGTTGAGACATCTTAACCCATCAGATTAGGGTTGATGAGGTGGCTTAACCCGTCAGCTTAGGGTTCCCACCATTCTCATTGAGTACCTACCAGTATAGGGTTCTCACAGCTGTCCTTACTAGTGGCGCAGTATTGACACCCCTCCAGTCAGCGCAGAGATTGGACCCCAGCTTAGCTATTATAGCGTATTTGGGGCATGTCGGTTGGATAACTACTTCCTACAGTTTCAGTTACAGATTTCAGGACTATCAGCTATAGCTACCCAGTCTTAGTAAAGAACCCAGATAGCTCTTCAGATTTCAGTATATCAGGGCTGTCAGATATAGTCAACTCAGAAATAGAATGGAACTCAGATAGTTTCCTTTAGATTTATGGATTGTGAGATATAGTCAATTATTCTATCAATCATAACAGTTATCAGAACTCATGCTATTAGTACTTAGCTTTGGGACAGTCAGATACAGTCAATCAGACCAGTTCTTTATAATTTGAACTGTCAGAAACAATCATTCATTTACCAGTAATGCAATATCAGTCTCTTAGTATTCAGTAATACAGTATCAGATCCATCACTTATTAGTGATTTACATATCAATATTAGTAAACTTAGTCTTTCAGAATCTCATTATCAGTACACTCATGTTGTTAGTATTCAGACTCAGTAGTCAGTATCTCCACGAGTTCGGTTACAGTTACGTATGCATATATGTACTCTCATGTTCATATCAGTCAGTATTTTTCATGCATATAACCCTTTGCATTTAGCCTACCTCACTCGTAAACTCAGTACATT
Organism: Capsicum annuum; assembly: GCF_002878395.1. Classification (NCBI taxonomy): domain Eukaryota; kingdom Viridiplantae; phylum Streptophyta; class Magnoliopsida; order Solanales; family Solanaceae; genus Capsicum; species Capsicum annuum. The sequence continues at coordinate 2,637,807 of NW_025820303.1, forward strand.
CGGACGTACTGATGCATTTACGCTATGGTGCTTTCTCTTATGTTACACCATAGGTTCAGAGGCATGAGCTCCAAATCAGCAGTAGATTCTAGGATCAGCAGTCAGAGTTAGATGTGAGTCCTCATCCTTCAAGGACATGAATTTCATTTCTATTTTAGTTTTCAGTTTATTTCAGTAGTTGGAGTTAGTTGGGGACATGTCCCATCAACTCTTTATTCAGTTCAGGTAGAGGCTTTCAGACTAGATGTTAGATTAGATGTTCAGACTTTAGTATTTATGTTTATTTTTGGTATTGTTATGCCATATTTTTTAGATATGTATCAGTATTGAACCTTATGGCCTTACAGTTCATATTTTAGCATATTTTATGAGATATTATGCAGTTTACAGGTACAAATATCAGTCGTGGGTTAGCTTGTAGTCCATCAGGGTCATGACCACCGTGTAGCATTCCAGTTCAGTGAATCCGGGTGTTACAGTCCTTCATGGTCTTAATAAATAAGATAGACAATTCAAAAGGTCCTCAATAAATGGGTATTAAACCCACCTTCGGGGATACCCAAAAATACTGTTCTTGAGCATTATATGCTCTGGTGTGGCTCCCATCTCGCTTGGGGATATTTTGAAAAAGATTCCCATTTTGTTTACTTATCCCTACATCCATAGAAAAATAATTAGTTTTGAGTGAAACTACTCCGTGTTGACCTTCTTTGACCCTTGATTTGCTCTTTCCCGTCTTTTGGATACCCCATTATGTTGGGACTTCCATCCTGACTCCCCGTTCCAAAAGTTTCATATTCAATCACTAAGTAATAAGATTTGAATAGATTTTGAAAGTAGTCTTAATTTTAGGAAACTAGTTTCAAAAATTTTTGTAAAAGCTTTCGAAAATCTCTATCAGTCATGTCATGTACTAGCTCAACGACTATCTTTCTATTGGTACTGACCGTATCCAACGTTCGATGGAGGATTTACAAAACTCATTATCATTTTTGGAGGGTTTTTAAAAAAGTTCTGTTATAGCCGAAGAATTAGTCTACCTAGACTTTGTAGCAGCTGATGACTTCTAAAGCTTAACTTTGACCTGTTTTTAAGGCCTTCCTTAAAATTTCTGTCCCAGTTTAATATTGTTTGAGATGATCTCAGCTCGATAAGATTCGAAGTCTTTGTTGATGTTCGTTCTCTTTATTGAGTGATAATCTTCCTATGTATCTAGTTGAAGCAGGAATTAGATCAAACGTAGTTCAAGGCTACGCTGGGGACATATAGAAAAATCTAAAAGGTTGACCGAAGCCAACATAGGCTGCCTATGTATCTCATTCTTGAGAATTCAGGTCATCACTTAGTTCATTCATAAAAGGAAAGGATAAATTATCCTAAAGGGTTGACCGAATCCAACATAGACCACCTACGTATCCCTTTCTTAGGAATTCAGGTCAAACATAGTTCGTACATAAATGGAAAGATATTCTAGACAATTACACATCGCAAAACAAATACTATTACAAAGGTGATTACAAACAAAGGAAAAAAAGCCAAGACACCTTTCAAACATAGTATCTCTTTACTGCATCAGAATTGATTAGTTTGGTCCACTCTCGACCATCCATCTTAGACAGTATTAGGGCTCCTCCAGGCTGGGTGTCTCTCGGTTTCCAAATTCCTCTATATCTTCCACTAACTGCTCCTCGTCACCTTCTTTTATTCATCATCATTCCCTTCGCTTTGTTTTTCTAGCCCTTTTCATAACATGACATTGGCGGGTTTTTAAATTATTGCTACAAAAATAAAGCATGTTAGATGATAACAGGATAGTAAAAGATAATAATATAATCATATTTCAAAATAACTTCTTAAATAAAAGGAGGCCTATTGAAAAATAAATAAAAACTATGGCTCATGACTCGCGCAAATGCGGGCCCATGCCTTTTTGAAAGCTGTAAAATACGAAATGAAAATTTGACACATAAAAAGGTGGATCACTGGGCCTCCTCCAGATCATCACCAATTTTTAAAACTACTAGTAATTGCCGTTTCATCTACCCCGACGAGCGACGAATTAAAAGGTGAGTGGAAGTCTAATTTTGCAAAGCCTCTCTTGGTGCAACCTTCCTCACCCCGTCAGACTTTGGGATATCCTCTAATATACCATTGTATCCCTCAAATAGATTTCTTATCCCATCCCCAAGACCATCATCTTTTGACATCTCGTGCACAAGAAAGGACTGGTACAGGAGTGGCGACGGTTTAGGCAGACTCGTCTTTGACTTATCTTTAACCTCATCTTCTTTTCTTGGGTGGTTGACAGAGCCCAAGTGCACACACAAGTGTACGTGGTCTTATCAAGTAGTAAAGTGGCTTCAAGGAAGCCCAAGTATCGATCTCTCAGGGACTTGTGTTCGCCGCCTATCTAATTCAAGTCTAATAAATTGAGAAGAGTAACAAATAGAGTTTTAGAATTTAAAACTAAAAAAAAACTAAACTAATGTGGAAAAGTAAATGACTTAGGACAATCTATGGGTAGAAGCCTAGGGTTAAGGCTTACGACCAATCATACTACGTTATTGAACTTCATTCGTTTAATTTCTTATCTTGGTTGTTGATTCGTAGGTTTAATTGCATGATTACGGTTTCCTAACCTCTTATCGTTTACCTAAGTTTGACCTTATACCTACATCGTTGAGAGGGGATGTAAGAATATAATTAAGTGACTTAAAGCTATCATCCTATGTGTGAATCAAGTTAGGCATCTAACTACATCCCTGTCCTAGATGCTAATTCGAAATCCTTATTTTATAAAAGACTATGAACCTTACCTTGCTTATTCCCATATTTTATCTTCCTATTCCCCCTCCCGAGATCACAATGTCGACAATTGATGTATTCTAAGGGTAGATAATCCTTAAAATATTTAAAACAAGAATAAATAAACCACCACTAATGATATGCATATCAACAAACTCAATTCAAAACAATAGTAATCATGAACGTGGCCTTAACCCAGATAGGAGTTTTAACCTTTAATGGACATATTCATCATCCAATCCCTTGGATTGATGATACAAACCATAAAAGAAACTAAATTAAAGAGATATAAACCCTAAAAAGAAGTTGGGGTAGCCTCTTCACTCTTCCAAGACGTCCAAAAGTATGTAAAAACATGATACAATATGTATATATAGCATAAAGGTAAGCCAAGTCCGTGTTGGAGTCGAATTGGATGCCCAGGTGTGGAGTGGAGCATGCGTCGCATGCTATTCGAATGCACTCACTGGAAGTTGGCTTCTTAAATTTATCTAAGGCATTGGACCCCTAAAGTAAAGCATGAGGCGCATGCTGTATTGCACCGGAATAAAGCATACAACGCACGTATATCGGACGTACACACTGTTTTGAGTCCATTTTGAGTTTATTGATATGTCACATGCGCCCAGACTCCTTCCCACACGCCAACACTCTCCCAATACTTTTCAGGTGTCCAAATTGGCGATGAGCTGTGTTTTGTGCTTCCGTGACCCATTCCAAGCCTTTTTGAGTTGTTTCCACTTGATTTGAAGCTAGTATATCCTTAATATATCATCATTATCCATTCACCAAGCATCCTATAACATTAAACACAACAATTTCTAGCTCAAAACAACACAACATCCAACACGACAAAATAGAAACACGAGCTAAGCATAGACAAATTCCACTTTGATCTTTAACTCATTGTTTTGACCCTTAGCTTGATCCAATTGACCCTTGAGCATTATGACTAATTTGTTTCACATATAAATACATAATAACAACGTTATTAACTCATTAAAACACATTAGAACCCAACATAATAGACTAGAAAAACACCCAGCTCAAGCTAGTTACACTAGTTTTCTTGGTTGAACTCTAAATGCTCAAATTGAATCAAAACTCACGTGAAGCCACCATTAAATATTGTAAACACATACTTGGACACTTAAATTCACATTTATATCATTATCAAAACACTAATAACATGAATTATCCCCAAAACAAGGCTAAAAAGGCTTAGAATAGGAATGATAAAATGCATAAATTCACCCAACATCACCACCCTACACTTAAATCCTTGTTCGTCCTCGAACAACTCTTGACTACAATCATCATCAAGTATGGAGACTCTACACTTCAACTAAATGCAAGACACTCAAGTTAGTACTACAATGACTACATAGAATGCAAGTTACTACACTAAGCATGTTATTTACACAATTGAAAGCTCATGACTACTACTCAAAAACATCTGAGCCTCAAGAATTTACTCACATAGTTGGCAAACTCATGCTTATCATTCAATCAAAGACATCATATAAATCACCAATATTCATTAAACATGTGCCCTCACAACAAGAGAGTTACCCATAAACACTCACAATTACGCAATTCATAACATGATGGGTACAAGAATTCACTCTCACTCTCACAAAGAATTCACAAGTTACACACAATGAACCATAGGCTTGACCTAAGTGTAATACTCTGCTAATAGTCGAATGTAAAGCTTAGGATCAATTAGGACTTTTTTGGTCTGTAATGTAGGCTAAGGGACAGGTAGGAACCATTTGGGAATAGTGACTAACCTCTCTAAGCACTTTAATACACTACCTTACACATCTAAAACCAATCTTCACACCCAAATTACACTTATTCATTCCTCCATACCCTTTTTTTTACCCCATCTCATTTAAGAATTTTCACAAACACTTGGTGGACACATAGTTTACTACTATTTGAATCAATTTTTCTCATTCTTTTTTACCATGGCAATATTTCTAACATTATTTATATCACATCAATCCACCACACATTAATTATAAACACCAATAAATATTACCTTGGGTCATCAATTTTACCTTTTTCTTCTTTAATTTCTCAAACTCCTTACTAAATTAATTTTTCATTAAAGCACTTAAGAGCTTTTTTTGGATCAAGTTGGAGTCTATCAAAGAAGGGATTAGGCTACTTATAAGGTTACCAAAGAAAAAGCTAAGGTTACCAAAGAAAAAACTAAAGGCTCAATGGGGTTAAACTAGGATAATGCAAAAGGGTAGGAAAAAAAGGTACAAAACAAGGCTATCAAAGAAATACCTATATCATCTTCTAAACCCATATTCTTTATTTCGCTTTACACACACATCGGGCAAGTTCTAGACATCACATGCAATAAGGAATATACAAAAAACCTTACATCGTACATAACGCATGCTTAACTCAATAGGACCATCATAGACTCTAAACCAAACAATAACATAAATTTAACTCTAAGGAAATAAGTACAAGAGTCATAAACATGAGCCTAGGAGTCTCAAAATAGTAATTCATTCAATCAACATGCTTTTTCAAATAAACCCATTTGCATCATGTAATCAAAAATAGCACCAACAAGAGTATCTGATACAAGAAAGACCAAGAAGACACAAAACAAACACCCAAAATAGTCCACTAGTCAAGAAAACCGTGGACCCTTTGGATGACCCCTCTCGGATTCAACAAACAACAACAAGAACACAATGTATTGTGGTGTTTAATAACTAAAAACAGCCAACCAACAAAATAACAAGATGGATAACAAGATGGAACAACAACAACAGGTTACGGGTTCACTAGAAACAAGAGGAACGATTACAAGTTACAAACACTAGCAAGATTACAATAAAACAAACAAGGGATAGATAGATAGACTACACGAAGATGTAATCTTAAAAGCTCAAGAGCCTATTCCACTCTTGGACCTTTAACACTCACACAATGATTCATCTATCTCTTACGTGACATGAGATCAGATTCCACCTCTTAAGCACCAAGGTTTCCAAACAAACACAATCACTAGTGATTCCACACTAGATCTTGCCCTAATTTCGGTTGGTGGCTTTTCCAAGCCCTAACTATGGTGTTTCAAGTCTTACAAGACTTACAATAATATCCAAAAACTAAATCTAAAAACCCTACAATGTTCCTTTTATAACTTTTACAAAATATAAGTTAAAATGACCAAAAGGCCCTTCAAGGAGTGGGAACCCATCTAGTGTAATTTATAGGTTGATTTGGGTGCATTTTGGGCCTCTTTTACACTTCAATTGCACATGCTAAGGCTCGGGTCCAACACGCACTCTCCTAATTCCATATCCATGATTATTCCCGTATCATCCTCTCTATTTTGAGAGGAATTTGTCCACAAATTCACAGCTTCACCTCGTTCAATTGGTCACTTCAAAGGAAACCTACTCAAAACAATCCATAAATAAGTCACAAAAGCAAGTCAAAAATATTACACAAAATCATGAAGAATTCGAGGGCTCAATAACAACAAGTCTCGGCCAACATCTTTATTTTGAACCTCGGCTTCCTCTCTATCTTGAGCCTTGTCTTCAATCTCATCCAAAACAAGTCTCCTACCATCATACAAGTATTGTAGTAGTCTCCATATCCTTCATGTTCCTTTCTACCATACTTCTCTACATGGATATATCAATTTTAGTGAAGTAAAGTTCGGTTGAGAGGAATGATTTGGTAAGGGCGAGCTTTGGTTGTGGAGCTTGGATGAGAAAAAAATTGGCTTCCAAGTCCCTCTTATTGGACTTGATCGAATTGGGGGGGGGGGGGGGGGGAGTGACTCATTTAGGTCTCGGGTTTGAGGACATTTGAGGCTTGGCTTATGTCTATGTCATTTAGTGGTGGTCTTCGAGGGTTGATCATTTAAGGTAAAGCTTCGGGAGTAGAAATATAAGAATTCCCTCGACTCTCCACTTGATCCAACCTCTCAAGTCTAGTAGACATATCAGAGCCCAATTTGTCAAGACCCACATTCACCTTAACTATTTCTCGGGCTATGCACCAGGGTAGACCAAAATGGTATCTATTATGGCAAAGAAGTTACGTACAAAACAAAAAACACATTAGTTGTACAAAAATATCCTCACTCTCTCTTTTATTTCTTGTCTCTTGGATCCCTCACACTCAATCTCACAAGTGTTGTAAGCTTGCTTGTACTCCGAGAGGTGAATCAAGTGTGTACAACGACTCAAAAGAATAAAACACACAAAGAAACATAAACACACATACACATAAAAAAAATATGGTTTCAAACCAACTCACAATCTAGTAATTGGTCACTAGTTTGTAAGTTAGTATGGTAATCAACAATTGAAACTAAAGACACAAAATAAAACTAAAAGATCAAAATTTGAGCTTAACATTTATCGGCGAATAGTAATTGGTGATGTGGCAGTCCTTGATTGGCCTCGGTCAACAATTTTATTTTCCAAATTTGGAAGTCTTGATCAACTCTACAATTTGGACTTTGGTGGAAATTGTTCAATGGAGGAAAATACAAACTAGTCTTTGGAATTCAAATTTTGAGACTCAAAATCTTTGACTAGACTTGTACTTCTCCTTAAAACATAGACCCTTGTTTTATGAAAAAGTGGTAGAGATGTGCTGTAAAGTCTTTTGGTGGTTGGGGTCTTTCAAGACTTAACAAGTACTACACCTTGTCTTTCATCTTTTAAAGATCTAAAGTTCACTTTAATGTTAACAAGGTAATGAATATGGTGAAGAACATCAAGAACACAACAACCACAACAACAACATCCAACAACAATCTCCAAGAACAATTTTAATTCCACAACAACATGGTCAACTACAAAACCTCCAACAAACGGCCTAGTCTCTTGGTTGTATTTTGGTTTTAAATAAGAGAGGAAGGTTGTAAAGAACTTCAAGATCAACAACAACAACACTCCTTTCAATATATACAACAATAACACTAACGCCCAACTACAAGTTCAATATTCGGCCAAGTTATAACAACATCATCAACACACGGCTACAACAATGTTCACACAATAACTTTCAATAATTCAAGCTCAATTTTGGATCTAAACTCAAAGTGCTAGTCAACAAGACAACCAACACTTTGGAAACAACTAGACAAAGAAATTACACCAAGATCTAGACACCAACAACTCGGCCAAGACAACAACAAGACACTAGTCTTGGTCAAGAACAACTCAAGAACACAAGTTTTTTTAAAAAAAATTTCCAACTCTCAAGACCAAGATTGATCTTGTTAGAACAAAATCAAAGATGGCTTTGATACCAAATGATACAAGAAATACCAAGAAGACACAAAGCAAACACCCAAAATAGTCCACTAGTTAAGAAAACCATGGACCCTTTGGATGACTCCTCTCGGATTCAACAAACAACAACAAGAACACAATGAATTGTGGTGTTTAACACCTAAAAAAAGCCAACCAACAAACTAACAAGATGGATAACAAGATGAAACAACAAAAACAAGTTATGAGTTCGCTAGAAACAAGAAGAATGATTACAAGTTACAAATACTAACAAGATTACAATAAAAAAAAACAACGGATAAATAGATAGACTACACGAAGATGTAATCTTAAAAGCTCAAGAGCCTATTCCACTCTTGGACCTTTAATACTACGCACAATAATTCACCTATCTCTTACGGGACACGAGATCGGATTCCACCTCTCAAGCGCCAACGTTTCTAAGCAAACATAATCACTAGTGATTCCACACTAGATCTTTTCCTAGTTTCAGTTGGTGGCTTTTCCAAGCCCTAACTATGGTGTTTCAAGTCTTACAAGACTTACAATAATATCCAAAAACTAAATCTAAAAATCCTACAATGTTCCTTTTATAACTATTACAAAATATAAGTTAAAATAACCAAAAGGCCCTTCAAAGAGTAGGCACCCATCTGATGCAATTTATGGGCTGATTTGGGTGTATTTTGGAACTCTTTTACACTTCAATTGCACATGCCAAGGCTCAGGTCCAACACGTACTCTCCTAAGTCCATATCCTTGATTATTCCCGTATCAATGTCTCACTTATTCCTATCCTAAAAATTTTTAAATTGAGCTAAAAATTAGAAATTTCCCCACCCCACACTTAAAAATCTACTTTGTCCCCAAAGTAAATTTTAAAGTAGAAAGAGGGAAATACTCCCTGAGGCCTCTAGGCCTATCTAGTAGCATCTTCACACATAAAGGAGATCCATGTGACCCTACACTCAGTCTTTGTCATGCTCCTTAGCTTAAGTTTATCGTACTCAGACTTCCCATTAACCTGTGACTCAATCAAAAATAAAAATTACGTGAAATAAAAACTAAAAAAAACTACAAAAAAAACATACCTAAGCTTGGGTTGCCTCCCAAGAAGCGTCTAATTTAGTGTCACGGCATGACCCAATCAACTTTTTCCTCCATCTTGAGGATATAAATTTCACCCCAAAAATTGCATCTATCTTTTCGCCCCACTCATATAGAGGTGGTATAAAAATTAAGGAACCGAGTAATGGAATGTGCATGGTAAACCACTAGGCCTTAAAGTGGGGTGTGTTTTTATGTTGCTTATCAGTTGTAAAATCAAGAATATAGGATTCTTGTTCCTCATCTTCACACTCTTCCACCATTTTAAATGAATCCACAGACAAGATATCATCTAAACATAATGTAGAAAAATGCTTCGAGTGAGGCCCAACCAATCCTACTTCAAAATTTACACTATCTACTACACACTCACTTTTATTCACCTTCTCAATTTCAGTCTCAAGATAAAGATGACAATCGAGTGGCTGCGATTCTTGTATTTGCTCTACAAATTGGCTAATATCCTCCTCATATTTTTCTTTGCTTAGCCACTGTAGACATGGTGGCAGTGGTATCTCCTCAACCTGTTTAACAATTTTAGTTTCCGAGTACTCAGACTTCCTCGAATTATCTACAACTTCATCTACAACGGGTTGTCAAGTCAACTCTGCATCTACCACCAGCTTATTATCCAACTGCTCTACAGTCTCCCGATAGTGCTTCATGTCTGCTAATAACTATACTTGAGACGCTAAAATTTGTTTCAGCATCTCTTCTATTTTACTCGTTTGAGTTGTGGCCTACATGTTTGTTATTGTTGTTGAAACTGCTGCTGGTTGGTCCATGATTGAATTTGTGACTGATTCAACCCCATTCGATTGTAGTAGTTTATATAATTTTGCCTTTCAGCATAGCCCACAAACATTACTGAATTGGGGTTGACAACACACATATCTTCAGAATGACCACTTTGACCACAAACCATACACCATATAGAATCATCATTATTTGAAAACCATCTATCTGAGGCTGACATCTCAAAATGAGTATGAGAAAGAGAAATAAAAAGAAAAAGAAAGGGAAAAGGTACAAATATGCCCCTGAACTTTAATAAATGGTACAGATATACCCCTTATTATACTTTCAATACATATATGCTCTTGCCGTTAATGAAAAGGTACAAATATACCCTTATCACTACCGATAAGGGCATAGGTGTACTCAAAGTATGATAAAGGGCATATACGTACCATTTATCATTATTCGAGGGTATATTTGTCTCTTTTCATTTTAATTTTTTTTATTCCAAATAATCAACCCAAACCTACTAATCGACCTAGTAAACCAACTACCCCGCCCAATCTATTTTAAAACCCAAGAGACGTCTATCTAACATACGCGTTTTTTTTACACCTATAACGATATCACTACTAAAAAATACAGATTTCTGATGACAAAAAACCAACCACATGTGGTCGGCACAAGTGGTTGCTTTTATATTTTAAAATTTAAAAATAATTATTTCAATAATTTTTATATTAATTATTATTTCTTTTATAAATTAAAAATTAAAAAAGCAGACCACTTGTGGTCGGTTTTTAATTAAAATAAAAAAAATAATTAGAATATATTAAAAGGCTATAAGTAACTTGATATCTTATATAATTACATGATTTAAAATGTTTAATAATTAAGCTTCGACAAAGATCATAAATAGAAGAAATATTGATAATTTTATAAATTTGCTTATAAGTAATTTCTTAGTCATAGCTAAAATAAATTTATTTTGATATTTATTGAGTTTTAACTTCGTTCAAAATTTTAATGACAATAGTTTTTTTAAATTTTTTTCATCGATAGAATCATCTAATACAATGGATCGAATAAATTAATGGATCGAATCGAGTAATCTTTGTGTGGTTTAATCTATAAGGATATTAAATGATAATTAAACCACACAAAGATTACTCAATTCGTTCCATTAATTTATAGTGTTTATTTTTTTCATGCCCTTACAAGATTACTCTTTTCGTTCCATTTTACAAAAATAGACTCATATTTGAAGTGAAAATATTGTCATCAAAGAACAGTTAGTTATTACTATTATTAATTTATCAAATTAATTAATCTTTGTAAAATTATATATATATGTATGTATATATATATATATATATATATATATATATATATATATATATATATTAAAAATAAAAATATATAATTTATTTTTTATTAAATATTATTAATTTTTTAATAAATAAATGACTTATAATAATTAATTAGAGATGATATAGTAAAATCATGGAGCAAGTAGCTGATGAAGCAGGTAAGAGTAGCAGACTTGCTGACGGAGAGTTGTCTGCTTCCCTGGCCTTTCCCTCTTATTAGATAGTAATATTATGCATATATTAAAATTATATATCTATAAATGGTAAAAGTTTTTAAATGTAGTATATTTTGGTAACTTTTTCTTTTATGAATTCACACCATAAAAAACTTCTTGAAAACTTTATAAACAAATGCGAAGACTTTCAGAATGAATTAACTACAAGGATAATATAATTTAAATTTAATCAATGCTTTCTTGATTTAGTATAATGGACAATTAATATAAAATAATTAATTTTAATAAAATGATCAACTAATATGAAACGGAGAAAGTAAATTATAAAAATGAAAAAGGTACAAATATACCCTCAAACTTTGATAAATGGTACAAATATACTCTCTGTCATACTTTGGATACAAATATACCCTTATCACTAATGGAGGAACACGATCGTGACACGTGTCCCACAGTTAGTGATAAGGGTATATTTGTACCTTTTCATTAACGGCAAGGGTATATTTGTACTCAAAATATGACGGAGGGTATATTTGTACCATTTATCAAAGTTCGAGGGTATATTTGTACCTTTGCCCTAAAAAAATAAAAAGAAACTAAAAAACAAAAACTATTTACAACTCAATATAGAAAAACTAAAAATAAGATAGTTGCCTAATTACAAGGCCCCGGCAATGGCGCCAAAAACTTTACAGCACACACGCAAGTGTACGTGGTTTTATCAAGTAGTAAAGTGGCTTCAAGGAAGCCCAAGTATCGATCTCTCAGGAACTTGCGTTCGCCGCCTACTTGCGTTCGCCGCCTATCTAATTCTAGTCTAACAAATTGAGAAGAGTAACAAATAGAGTTTTAGAATTGAAAACTAAAAAAAGAAACTAAACTAATACGGAAAAGTAAATGACTTAGGAAAATCTATGGATAGAAACCCAGGGTTAAGGTGTACGACCAATCATACTACGTTATTGAACTTCACTCGTTAAATTGTTTATCTTGGTTGTTGATTCGTAGGGTTAATTGCATGATTACGATTTTCCAACCTCTAATCGTTTACCTAAGTTGGACCTTACACCTACATCGTTGAGCAGGAATGTAATAATCCAATTAACTGACTTAAAGCTATCATCCTACGTATGAATCAAGTAAGGTATCTAACTACATCCCTGTCCTGGATGCTAATTCGAAATCCTTATTTTATAAAAGACTACGAACCTTACCTTGCTTATTCCCTTGTTCTATCTTCCTATTCCCCCTTCGAGATCACAAGGTCGACAATTGATATATTCTAAGGGTAGTTAATCCTTAAAATAGTTAAAACGAGAATAAACAAACAACCACTAATGATAAGCAAATCAACAAACTCAATTCAAAACAAAAGTAATCATTAACGTGGCCTTAACCCCTGATAGGAGTTTTAGTCTTTAATGGACATATTCATTATCCAATCTCTTGGATTGATGATATAAACCATAAAAGAAACTAAATTAAAGCGATATAAACCCTAAAAAGTTGTGGTAGCCTCCTCACTCTTCCAAGACGTCCAAAAGTATGTAAAAATGTGATACAACATGTATATATAGCATAAGGGTAAGCCAAGTCCGTGTTAGAGTCGAATTGGAGTAAAATGCCTAGGTGTGGAGTGGAGAATGCATCTCATGATATTCACATGCACTTGCCGTAAGTTGGCTTCTTAAATTTGTCTAAGGCATTAGACCCCTGAAGTAAAGCATGTGGTGCATGCTGTATTACATCGAAATGGAGTATGCGACGCATGCATATCATACTTACATACTATTTTGGGTCCCTTCTGAGTCTATTGATGTGTCTCACATGCCCATACTACTATTCATATGCCCACACTTTCCCAATACTTTTCAGGTGTCCAAATTGGTGTCAAGCTGTGTTTTGTGCTTCCGTGATCCATTCCAAGCCTTTTTGAGTTGTTTTCACTTGATTTGAAGCTTGTATATCCTTTATGTATCATCATTATCCATTCACCGAGCATCCTATAGCATTAAAAACAACAATTTCGAGCTCAAAATAATACAACATCCAACACGACAAAATAGACACACGAGCTAAGCATAGGCAAATTTCACTTTGATCTTTAACTCATTGTTTTGACCCTTGGCTTGATCCAGTTGACCCTTGATCATTATGACTAAGTTTTTTAACATATAAATACATAATAACAACCTTAGTAACTCATTAAAATACATTATAACCCAACACAATAGACTAGAAAAACACCTAGCTCAAGCTAGTTACACAAATTATCTTGGTTGAACTCTAAATGCTCAAATTGAATCAAAACGCATGTGAAACCACCATTAAATATTGTAAACACATACTTGGATACTTAAATGCACATTTATCTTATTATCAACACACTAATCACGTGAATTATCCTTAAAACAAGTCTAAAAAGGCTTAGAATAGAAATGCTAAAATGCATAAATTCACCCAACACTAGTGGTATCCTATCCCATGCTTAGATGCTTTTTCTGGGACCATAATGGTCTCAATGATTCCTTCCAAATTCTTACTCAAGACACTCAAGGCAGCCACAACTTTATCTATCTTTTCCACTCTTTCTGTCTTTTTGAACTTTTGTGAATACACCTTAGTAATAGTCTTGCTAGATACCCATTCACCTGCTATTTCGATCATGCTAAATGTGGATCCCTCATGATTAGGCAATGGATTACTGGTGACATTTGGTGTCGGCGCTTGAAGAGTTATGACCTTCTAATCAATCAAGTCTTGGATCCTATGTTTCAGATTGACCCAATCTTCAGTATTATGCCCGGGCACTCCTAAATGATAAACACCGACTTGATCGACCAAAAAGAATCGGGAATTGAGATTGGTAGGATTTGGTAGAATAGGATGTAAATAACCAGCTTTCATCAATCTTCCGAAGAGCTGGGTACGACTTTTAGCCAATAGAGTGAATTTTCTAGGAGGCTTCCTTTTTAGGTTTACTCGTGGGGCTTTAAACTGATTTTGATTAGCAGGATGAGGTACTTGATGATAGTTTGGAGGCACTTAGATGTTTACTTGGTCATTTAGAAGAGTAGCTTAAACATGAGACTAATAATTTGGCTGCAAAATTTGGTACTGGGGTAAAATACTTAGAATTGGAGCTTGATATTGGGGTTTGGTGTAGAATACAGACTGAAAACTTAGTGACGGTGGTGAGGAAAAAATATTCCTAGGCTTGAATTTTTCTCTTCAATTTATCAACAGAATTGGGAAAGACCACAGTCACATCCTCTCTTTTCTTCTTTGGAAACATGGAAGACCCAGATGATGTTGGGGTTTTGACAATCTTTCCTATCTGAATGCCTTCCTCTAGCGATTCCCTAACTTTTACCAAATCTATGAAAGTTTCCCTAACTGTGGATACCATCCTAGTGTAAAATTCTCCCTCCTAAGCACGAGAGAACACAAACACCATCTTTTCTTCAAACATGAGAGGTTGTACCTTGGTGATCTTACGCATATTTATGTAATTCAAGGCACTAATATGCACCCAGATTTGGAATTATTTTGAGAACTTTAATGTGAATTCTTAAGTATAATTCAGCTTTAATTCTGTTCCATACCTAGTGGATATGATTACCTTTTTCTGGGCTCAAATTGTGATGAATTAGACGCAATTGGATACATTAATGATATGTCATGATAGAAGAAATAAAAGTCATGGAAACATAGCTCAGAAAGACAAGCTGGAAGGCATAACTTCATATTTATAAAGTCACCGCGTCATGCCGACTGACAAAATAGCATTGGCAAATTCCAGTGGAGTAGCGCGAAACTAGAGCATCACGGAGAGGCTCAAATTTTCATTTGGCAAAATCCAGTGTTGGTCCATGATTATGGCGTGTCGCGGTAAAGAAGAAAATCACAGTTATCACTTTCCAATGACTCGGTGCAATTTCACCGCGTCGCGGTACAAGCCCAGTTGCCAATTTTTGAGACCTGGAAGTTTAGCGTGTCATGGAAGAAAGAGATTTCACAATTGTCAAAAACTAGTGGCTCACCGTGATAGTGGCGCGTCGCGGTGAGTGTTTTCACAATCTTACTGAATAATGGATTTTCGCGATTATACAAAGTTTGAATGAATATGGCATTTGATGGCATGACGCAACGCGGTTAGTTGAGTCACAGGTTAATTGAAAGTCTGAGTACCATAAACTTGAGCTTGAAGCATGGCAAAGAATGAGTGTGAGGTTCCTGCAGATTCCATTTATGCAAAAAGATGCTGCTAGTATTTCTATCTTGCTTTTAAATTCACTTTGGGGACAAGTTGATTTTTAAGTGTGGGGTGGTGGAAATTCCTAATTTTTGGCTCAATTTAAAAATTTTTAGGTTAGGAATAAGTGAGATATTCTTGTTAGTGCTATTTTTTATTAGATGATTCTAGTGGGTTTGTTTGTAAAAGCATGTTAATTGAGTGAATTGCTATTTTTAAGACTCCTGGGCTCTAGTTTGTGACTCTTGTACTATTTGGATTAAAGTTGAATTCATGTTATTATTTGGTTGGGAATCTATGATGATCTTATATGAGTTGAGCATGTGCCATTTGTGATGTAAGGTTTTTGTATTCCTTGTTGCATCTGATGTCTAGAACTTGCCTGGTGTATGTGTGAAGCGAAATAAAGAATGTGGGTTTAGGATATGATTTAGGCATTTCTTTGATAGCCTTGTTTTATACCCTTTATTTTCCTACCCTTTGAGCATTATCCTAGTTAATCCCCATTTAGCCTTTACCCTTTTCTTTGGTAGCCATATAAGTAGCCTAATTCCTTCTTTGATAGACCATAATTTGATTAAAAAAGCTCTTAAGTGCTTTAATAAAAAATTGATTTAGTAAGGAGTTTAAGAAATTGAAGAAGAAAAAGGTGAAATTGATGCTCCGAGGTAATAATTATTGGTGTTTATATTTGATGAGTGGTGGATGATTATGATATAAATGATGTCATGATTGTGAAAAGAAGAAAAACTGATTCTTGTGGTAGTAAACTATGCGTCCACCAAGTATTTGTGAAAATGCTTAAAAGAGATGAGGCAAAAATAAAAGGTATGGGTGGATGGAAAATATGTAATTTGGTTCTTGGAAGATTGGTTTTAAATGAATAATGTAGTGTATTAAAGTACTTAGAGAGGTTAGTCACTATTTCCAAATAGTTCCTACACGTTCCTTAGCCTACATTACAACCCGAAAAAGTCCTAATTGATCCTAAGTTTTACATTCGACTATTAGTGGAGCATTACACTAAGGGAAAGCCTATGGTTCATTGTGTGTAACTTGTGAATTCTTTGAGAGTGAGCGTAATTTAATTCTTATACCCATTTTGTTATAAATTGCATTATCGTGAGGAATTATGGGTAACTCTCTTATTGTGAGGGGCACATGTTTGATGAATATAGGTGATTTGTATGCTGTCCTTGATTGAATAATATACATGAGTTTGCCATGTATTGAGTCAATTCTTGAGACTAGGATGTTTTGAAGTAGGGTTCTTGAGCTTTCAATTATGTATAATGTGCTTTGTGTAGAAACTTGCATACCGTGTAGTCATTATAGTACTAGCTTGAGTGTCTTGCATTTAGTAGAAGTGTAGAATCACCTCAGATTTTTATACTCAAAGTAAAGAGTTGTTCGAGGACAAACAAGAGTTTAAGTGTGGGGTGGTGAACTTGAGCATATTTATATAATTCAAGGCACCAATATGCACCCAGATTTAGACTTGTTTTGAGAACTTTGATGTGAATTCTTGAGATAATTCAGATTTAATAATGTTCCATACCAATGGATATGATTAGTGTTTTCAGGGCTCAAATTGTGATGAATTGGATGCAATTGGATACATTGATGATATGTCATAATAGAAGGAGTAAAAGTCATGGGAACATAGCTCAGAAAGACAAGTTGGAAGGCAGAACTTCACGTTTATAAAGTTGCCGCATCGGGCCGATCGATAAAATGGTGTTGGTCGAATACCAGTAGAGTAGCGTGAAATTAGTGCGTCGCCAATAGGCTCAAATTCCCATTTAGCGAACTTCAGTGTTGGTCCGCGATTGTGGCGCATCACGGTGAAGAAGGAAATCACAGTTGTCACTTTCCAGTGACTCAGCGTGACTTCACCGCATCGCGGTTCAAGCCCAGTTGCTAATTTCTAAGACCTGAAAGTTTAGCGCATCACGGAAGAAAGAGATTTCACAATTGTCAAAAACTAGTGGCTCACCGCAATAGTGGCGCATCGCGTCGCGGTGAATGTAGATTTCACAATCTCACTGAATAATGAATTTCTGTGATTATACAAAGTTTGACAGAATATGGCATTTGATGGCATGGCGCGACGCGGTAATGCCTAAAATTGGGATAATTCTGCCCAGCTGAAGGAACACGACGTGGAAACCAAATCCAAGTCGGTTTATGACTTGAATACTAGAAATATAACGTCCCAAACTCCGTTTAAATAATCTTGAAATACCCCAGATCACTGGGGACATCATTGGAGGCTACCGCAACTTCTTTTTAGGTTTATCATTCTTTAATTTAGTGTCTTTATGGTTTGTATCATCACTCCAAGGGATTGCATGATGAATATTTCCATTCAAGGCTAAACCCTCCTTTCGGGGATAAAGCCAAGAACATGATTATTATTGTTTTGGATTAATTTTGTTTAATTTTCTTATCATTATTGGTTCTTTTTTTTTTTCTTGTTTTAATTATTTTATGGATTAATCACCCGTAGAATACACATATTGTCGACCTTTGGATCTTAGGAGAGGGAATAGGGAGATAGAATGTGGGAATAAACCAAGTATGATTTTTATTCTTTTATAAAATAAGGAATTCAAATTAGCGTCTATGATAAGGATGTACTTAGATGCCTTACTTGATTCAACGTAGGATGATAGCTTTAAAACACTTAATTGGATTATTGCATCCCCACTCAACGATGTAGTTGCAAGGTCCATATTAGGAAAAGATTAGAGGTTGAAAACCCATGATTATTCAATTAGCCCTACGAATCAACAACCAATATAAGCAAGTTGACGAATGAAGTTCAACAACATAGTATGATTGTTCAAAGTGCTTTAAACCTGGGTTTTTATCGATTGATTGTCCCAAGACTTTTATTTTTACGTATTGCTTATTTTATTTTTAATTTACAATTCTAAAAGTCAATTTGCTACTCTCCTCAATTGGTTAAACTAGAATTAGATAGTTGGCGAACGTAAGTCCCTGAGAGATTGATACTTGGTTTTTCTTGAAGCCATTTTACTACTTGATAAGATCACGTACACTTGCGTGTACGCTTGGGCGCTGTCACTTGGCAGCTTCTTTTCTCCAACGGAAGGCATAGTCTCAGAAACACTCATCATTCTTCTGCTTGATCAGGTCTAATGAGTATCGTTCAGGAACTATTTCAATGTTGAACATGAACCTATTAAGGAAATCTTTAGCCAATGCCCTCCAACTAGTCCATCTTTTCCGTTTTTGAGACGTGAACCAATCTAAGGCTTCACCGCTTAAGCTTCGGCTGAATAAGAGTATCAATAAGGCCTCATTCTTTTCTACCCCCACTATTTGATCATAATACCCTCTCAAATGGGCCATTGGATTTCCAGTACCATCGAACACTTTAAATATAGGGACCTTGTATCCTTCTGGTAGATCTACTCCAGGGTGAACACATAGATCATCGTAACCAAGGCCATCATTGTCCCCCACCCTATAAGATTCCTTGATCCTTAAAATATCTTCATTTAGATCCAATAACTTCATTTCATGCTCGGTCCTCCACTCTTTTTCATTCTCCTCGTAATGGTCTATCTTAGGATTAGGAAAGAAATTATAGATGTTAGAGGATATGATGACATGAGGAGGATTTGGAAGGGTAGCTTGATTTTAAGGATGAAAGGAGGTTGGTGGGTGGGTGGGGAGGATATTTTGGAAATTGGAAAAGTTTTGTGGAATTTGAGAGTAGTTTGGTGGAATCTGAGAGGGATTTTACAGATTCAGAAATGAATTTTATGGATTCGGAGATGGATTTGGTAGATTTGGTAGATTTGGTAAATTTGGGGATGGATTTATAGATTTGGGAGCGAATTTTATGGATTTGGGAGTGAATTTTGTGGATTTAGAGATGGATTTTGTGGGGTTGGGGAGGGATTTATTGGATGGTAAGCATCTAGGTTATTTTTGCAATTGGTGTTTTGGACAATTTGAGGAGCGAAGACGGATGATATGTTATTTGGATGGTCCCAGAGAATAGGCGTACTGAGGGGAAGAATCTGGAGTGGAGTCCCCTGCTCTCCTAAAGTGGGAGAATTGACAGTGATGGCCAGTTTAGCCAAGTCTCGAGTCTAATTCATCTCCTCCTGAAGCATTTCCAACTTTCTTGTGAGTTCAGCAATCATCTCGCTTTGTTCCGCTATTACATTGTCCCTGATGGTCAATGCATTTTCTTCATCACTTCCAGTCATGTTTGAATGATGATTAGGGGATGAGATCTTATGCGGTTTTGACCGGGTGAAGTAAGGATGTTCCACCAACTTATTTCAACACAGAGTAGTTTTCTATTAACTGTAAAGTAACAAAACTCAAAGGCAGATATGTTAGTTTCCATATGTGATAAGTAATGCAAAATACTTGACAAGAAGTAGCCACATAGAGTTGTTGGTGCCACGAACAAATTGATCCACGAAAGCATAGTAGATAAATTTATCTTTGACCCAAACAAACACACATAGACACATAAGGTAGTTATATCACATAAACATTATAATAGTGCATATCCTAACTGGGGTGACCCTTTTGAGCCAAGGGTTTCGGCCTAACGAATTTTTGAAGAAAATATATGTCTTTTTTTAAAGCCAGTCCATTATCCCCCGAACTTTCATAGATATGGATAAGGGCATAAATGCCTACAAAGATAACAAAAGAGGGATATAATCTTTAGGGGAAAGGGAGATAACATGAAAGAAAATAAGGTCCCATACAAGGAAATACAAAAACTAGCTACTAGGTGCTCCTTTGTTTGCCCTTGTGTTGCCATATATGATATCTGTTGATGATCAAGCGATTTCTGTATAACTGTGCTCTAGATAAAACCGTCTAAATCGATCAATTTCTTGCCTGACTTGCTTTAATTCCTCTCTCAATTGGTGTACGATTGAGGAAGCCATACCCGAAAGTAAACAAAACAAGCCTTCTCCCGACCCTCAAAGGATAATGGATTAAATTAAACAAACATATATTTCTTCAACACATAAATTTAATTCGTCTGTAATTGACTCGGGGTCAATAGACGCGGTGCAAGTTTTCTAATGGGCCCAATACACCCTTGGGTATTGGGTCATCCTAGGCTCATTCCTAAATGAGGATTTTGGTTTTGCTCTATCCTAGGTGTCTAGAGTGGGTTTGAACTAGGTTTCCAAGCGAACGACTTGGGTTTGGAAATACGAACAGCCATCAGCCAACCAGTGCTAATAAAACGTCATATTTCCAACACCTTATTTGAAATTGAACAACAAGGGCCGGGACATCCACGAAACCCCAAAACAATTTCATAAATCAATGCAGGATTATGCTATGAGATGCAATAATTAAATACCATAAAATTGAAATATATAACACGTAAGCAATTTGAACAGTTAGTCAAAAGATGAAATCAAACATTTGGTTAGAACCTAGTTAAAATCCCCAGCAGAGTCGTCATTTCTGTTTTGCGAAAATTTTGACTTTTGAAGAGTCACCACTTAATTTTTGAAAAGGAATTAAGAAAACCTTTATACGATACTTTAAAGGATCCAAAACAGAAAAATCATTTAAATTTGAAGATACTGAGTAAGCGGTTCCTATTAGCGTTTTAGGAAGATTTTTAAGGCACCTAAAACGTCCGCTAACTTGTGATTATCTGTACTGTTTGAAAATATCTTTTGACTAACTTTGAAAAAGAGAAGTTGATTTTTTGAAAAGAAAGTGATTTTAGGAATATTTAGAAAGTTTTTGCAAAATTAGTTTTTTAGCAACTTAGTTAGGGGTTTAACTAGGTTCACAAGCAAACAACATAGAAAAGGGGAAAGAGGGGAAAAAATAAATGATTTGGACTCTTAGGCCCAAATCCATCACTATGTCCTTGTCTAGTTGGGCCTCCGACCCAATCTCACCTGTCCTAATCTAAATATTGGGTCTTGGCCCTTAATCTGTCCTAAACTATTTTTCGAACCTTTGGCTCGAGTTTCACTTCACCTGTATTAAATACAACATTGGCTTCGAAGTCCAAATGAATGAATAAATAAATAAAGATAATAATAAAAATGAATAAATAAATAAATAAATGAGACTTTCAAGTCTCTTAGCCGTTTCAAAGATGAGACTTTAACCCATTTTTCTTCTTTTGACTCCTTGTAATTGTATGCCATATGATCGACTTTGAGTTTAGACTCCAGAATCAACTTGCAGGGGTGGCCTCATTGGCCCATGATGAACATGCAAAAGGGAAGGAGTTCATGTAGGACTCAAATGATTTTCATGCGAAGAAAGAAGAAAAAGGCATATTAATATGTGATCGACAAAAGAAAGAAAGGAGGGGAAAAAGTAAAGAAAGTTAACATGTGATCAACCAAAAAGGAACAAAAAATTAAAGGTAATGAATGCATGACCAACCAAAGAAGGAAAGAAAGTTAATATGTGATTAACTCAAAGAACCAACGTGACGAGATGCTAATCAATAATCAAGAGTCAAATAGAAATAAGACATGTTTATATGAATTCAACAAAGAAAGACCATATGCAATTTAAAGATGGATTTTACATTTCAACTAATCAAATATTTCTTAAAAATAAAATAAAAAGGAAGCAAAGCATATTTAAGAAAACACAAAAGCAAAGCATGCAACACTTCCCTAACTAACTTGAACTAATCATTTAAGCATGCAAAAATATAATGAGCCCAAATTAAAGAAGACCAATCAAGAGGAAAGAACAATAAACATCTAGGCGAAAGCTATTTAGTCCAACCAAAGACTCGTTCTTGGAAGTATATTCACATGCTAGGCGAGTTAATTTCAACATTTCGGACAGAGAATATATTTTACCCTTATGCTGAAACTAACTCATTTTTGGCATTTTTAAACTTCAAAAGAGTCTTTTTTGGAAATAGGAGAAAAGAGAAAGTAATGAAGAAGAACAAAAGAAAAGACTACCAATTAAACCCTTTTAAGAAACATGGGCTTCTAAAAATAACTACAGCGACAAGATAAAGGATCAAAGATAGGAAAAATTGAATATTTCACAAGCAACACAGTTCAAGAGAAATCACACGTTCATTGTGTTCAAACATGTTTAGACAATTTACTCAACAATACAAAGCAAACTAAGTAAAAAAAAGGACACTTGTTATGGGTCGTTTAAGGCCCTTTTCGTCCTCTCTTTTGACGAATCACTAAGACTCATATGTCAAAGTGTCATAGAGGAGCCTTGAGTTAAGAACAATGAATCTAAGTCTTCAACAGAATGACTTTCACTGTACCACGACAAATTGAATCTACCTAAAATATGTTGCACCGAAATAGTAGGCCTATACTTGTGAAGAAATTCAAGCTCAAATGAAGAAATAAAAGTGGCAAAACATCGACCATTAAGAGGGAATACGATGAGAGAAAATGTGAAGGTATACATTAAAAAATATTTTTTGGGTTCAATGCTTGGAGAAATAACTTTCTTGGTCTGCAATTGAACAATCACTTTATTTTATTCATTTCAATCATTAAAATCACCCATCATGCTTCAGTAGAGAAAATAACACATGTACTCACAAGGAAGGCAATCAGCGATTTCTTCTTCAAGATACTAACAGATGTTGCCAATTACGACTTACTTCCGCATTCAAATCAAGCATAACAATCACATATGTATGTAAAAAGGGATAAATTTTTGAATGAGACATGATACGCACAGGAAACATATTAAACAAGCTGTTAGAATGGTTCTCGTGAAATGACCAAAAAATCAGCCATCATTTGATAAAAACGAAATAAGCTAATGAAGATGATTTCTTTAAACAAACACTTAACCAAGAAACCTATAGCCTTCTAAGGCTTATACAGCAAGCAGTCCCAATACACATTATTACCAAACTAAGAAGCGACTAATACGAAGAACGAGATGAATGAGAAAGTGATGATAAAATTAAAAAGGAAAAATATGTTTACCTCTTTTGGGACAGCAAAATGGGATCACGAGCTTCATCGGGATCAACCGCCACCGAAAAACATCATCATCAACTCGAAATCTTCGATTAGAAGATGAATTTCACGAAATAAAATTTTTTAATCAAGAAAATAAACTGTCCTTTTGCTCAAAGGGGTTTCTCCCTTTCAAGACCTCCTTCATTTAGCTCAAGAGCAAGCTATTTATAGTAAACCAGTGGGGAACCAATTTTAGATCCCACCGATGTGAGAACAAAATAATTTGGGTGGCAAATTTGGGATTCTTCTTATGAATTTTTGAATTATGGAATGGGATAAGATTGTGAGGTGGCAAATCGTACAAATTCGTACCATTACCGTTGGTGTATGAACTGTCCAACTTCTGGAAGCTTCTCTAAAGCGCGATGAACGGGTTCGCGGGTATGGTTGCGAGTGGATTCAGCTGCCGTTGTTGGTATCGGGTTGCTGGATCGAATTTTTGATGGGTCAGTTTTGCCAATATTGATATTATTAGTTGTGGATCGATGTTGTTGTTTGCTGGAGTTGTCGCGATGTTGTTGCTGTTGTTAATCGTTGTTTGTTTGTTGTTGTAGTTGAAGGCATGAGTGGGCTGGGTCAGTGCAGCCAAAAATGGGTTGGTGGGTTGTTAAAGTTGAGTTGAGGTCATGGATATTAATTTGGGTTGAATGGATGATAATTATATTGGGCTGGAGTGTTATTTGTAGGGTGAAATTGGGCTGAAAAAAATAAAAATAAAGTGGGTTGTTTTGTTGTTAAGGGTTGGAAATTTAGGAATTGGGTAATTTTAGGGTTATTTAGAAGATAACTTCAATTAGAATTTAGTATTCTATTTAAATTTTGACTAAATTGAAAGTTAATTGGCCATTTGCACTGCAATTATGGTCAATTTTAGCTTCAATTATGATCAAATTTAATAGATTGGTTAAATTGAATTGAAATTTGATACGAATTAATTCCTACTTTGATCTCGGGCTTCTTGATTTAATAAAACCAAACACATATTTATCCAAATAAATTAATTTTGAGAGTAAATTATATTTAAATCAAGATTTCAACCATTTGAATTTATTTTCAAGATAAGCCTTGATTAAAATCCGATATTCCATAGAATAAATATTTAAGTAATCAAATTATATAATCTCGTATAATTGAACACGATAATTTATAATCGTTACTTAAATTGATAAAATTACATACAAAAATATTTTGAAAAGTTTTTATTCAAATTAAATAAATATTTTGATTTTATTAAAAACCGAAGAAACTCAGGATTAAATTTAGTCGTGGAGGGCAAAAATTAAGTGTCAACACCCCTACCTTTTCATTATGTGTATGGAGCTCGTCTCTAGGAGAATTGACTATGAAATTGACCTCCTACACTGGAAACCCATTTCCATCAGTAAGAAAGGTCCTCCCATCTCCTACTTGTTCTATGCTGATGACCTGATCTTTCTTGCTGAGGCCAATGAAGGAAACTACAACATTATCAAGAACACCTTGACCAACTTAAGCCTCTACTCTGGCCAAAAGATCAACTTCCTAAAGTTCAACGTCCTCTTCTCAAACAACTGCAACCCTGACACTAAGACTAATCTGGTTAAGATCCTAAACATTCAAGTGGGAGAGAAATTTGGGAATAACTTAGGTTTTCCAATTTTCCACAACAAACCCTTTAATGGTGACTTCCAATTCCTGGTAGATAACCTACACTCTAAACATACAGGGTGGAAGGTAAAATTCCTCAACATGGCAGGTAGGACTATACTTGCTAAATCTTTCCTAAGTAGTATTCCTACCCATACCTTGCAATTCATCTCCATCCCCTCCAAAATCCTTAGCACTGTAGATAGGACCATCAGAAAATTCATATGGGGTTCTACTACTGACAAAAGGAAAATTCATTCTCTCAACTGGGACACTATCACCCTTCCAAAAAAATATGGTGAACTGGGCATTCAAAAGGTCGCTATCAAAAGTGAAACTATGCTCACTAGTCTGGCCTGGAGATACCACCACCAACCACACAAACTCTGGGCTTCTGTCCTAAGAAACAAATACTCCCACCTCACTAGACCTTTCCAAAAAACTAACTCCTCTAGGACTCGAAGGATATTCAACTTGGATGTTCTAACGGCATCAAGGATTCCCAGTGGATTGTCCATAATGGGGAAAATATAAATTTCTAGACTAACGGATGGATCTCAAGCCAACTTCCTCTAAAGAGCATCATCCAGGGCCCCCTTTCCTAGAGTTTTGATAATCTTAAGCTGACCTCCATCTGGCAAAACCAGTCCTGGGATCTTACTTCTATTCCTTTCCAAATCCTTTAGCATATTACTGAACTGACTCCCAACCAGTCTCACTCCCTCTAAGATGGGAATCAACATCCCCGCTAGTTGCCACAGCTGTAACCATCCTTCTAAGGATATTATGCACATTTTCTTCCAATGTCCTCAAACCTCAGAACTCTAGAACCTCATTCTTTCTAGTGGCAACCATGATAATCTTGACATCAGCCACTTCTGCCCTCAGAACAGGCAGGCAACATGGAAGAAAATTTCCAACAAACCCTTT
Organism: Capsicum annuum; assembly: GCF_002878395.1. Lineage (NCBI taxonomy): Eukaryota > Viridiplantae > Streptophyta > Magnoliopsida > Solanales > Solanaceae > Capsicum > Capsicum annuum. Next base: position 2,664,123 of record NW_025820303.1, read on the forward strand.
GATCAACTCCTTTCGTGGTATGAACTCCTTCTCTTCCTTCTCTAGGCTATCTGGAATAATAGAAATAAAAACCTCTTCAATAATAGAAAGGACAAGGCTGACTTCAAAAATACCCATGCTGAGGCTGTGGAATACAACCATATCATTAACAACATCAATCCAACTAGACAGCCCAGGACGATCCACATCAAATGGATTTCTCTAAGAGTTGGACACTTCTTCAAACTAAACTCAGATGGATTTTGTCTAGGGAATCCTGGCAAATGAGCCATTGGATGAGTGATTAGGGACCATAGAGGAGGATGTATTATGGGCTACTCCAAATCCTTCCTCGCAGTCACCAATAACCAAATGGAGCTTTTTGCTCTTATGAAGGGACTTACCATAACTGAAAGGGAAAATCTTGTTCCCCTGGAAATTAACATTGATTCCAAGGAGGTCATCCAAATTCTCAAGCAAGGCAACCTTTTTAATAATGTTCTACTTGATGAATGCACGTTAAGAATAAGAAGGCTAGGATGCCCACCAATCTCACACTGCTATAGAGAACAAAATGGGGTGGCCGACACACGGGCCAAATCTGGAGCAACAACAATTCACTACCAAAACACCCTCCTTTTTTAAGTTCCATCGTTGTGTGCTCGGAATGCACTTTGGGCAGACATGGTAGAAACTTTTTTTGAAAGACAACTCAGGAATTGTAATCTTGAAACTGAGGGGGAAACCCCTATGTCTTTATTTTGAACCCAGGCTAGTTCTGGGTCTTGTTACAAACTCCTTTTTATTTTTATTTTATTTAAATGCATTTTTAGTTTACCAAAAAAAAATATTTTCTAAATATTCACTATTACTTTTTTTTTGGGGGGAGGGGGGGGTGGGGGGTAGTTATTTTTAATGTCTTTATTTTGAACCCAGACTTGTTCAAGGTCTTGTAACAAACTCCTTTTTACTTAAATTCATCTCCAGTTTACCCAAAAAAAAAAAAACTTTTTAAAATATTCTCTATTACTTTTTTGGGGGGATTAGTTATTTTTTTTGG
>NW_025820303.1:2968161-3128932 GCF_002878395.1 Capsicum annuum
ATTACATAACTGATATGACTGATAAGTTGATTGTATTATACTAAGTATGCATATCTGATGTATGTTTTCATGACTAAACTGATTCATGAATGCATGACTGGTATTTCTGATAAATTGAGTTTCTCATAAGGAGAATAAATATCTGATGCATGAATACATGACTTATCTTATGCATGAACACGTGACTGAATATGCAATGGTATTTGATAACAATTTATGATAGGAATCTGAGCATTAAACTGGTTAGTAACTAAAATTTGAACATAAAACTGAATAAGCTTAAGAAAAGCTATAATCTTGGGTTGAGTCTGGATTAGCGGAGAAGAGGTGAGGGTACTTGGATCATATTTCTACTTATTCTTCCCAAGTATCTCCCTTAACGGATTGATTTAGCCAAAGAACTTTGACTAGAGGGACCTCTTTAATCCTCAGTCTGCAAATCTGGTAGTCAAGAATTTTTGACTGGAATCTCTTCAAAAAAGAGGTTGTTCTGAATGTCTATGCTCTTAATAGGGTGTACAACTTTTGGGTCACCTATGCATTTCTTAAGCAAAGAGACATGAAAGATCGGATGCACTGAAGCTATATATGAAGGCGACTCAAGATTATAAGCTACTTTGCCAAAGTGACTGAGAATTTTGAAGGGACTGACATATCGGGGACTGAGCTTTCTCTTCTTGCCGAACCTCTTCACTCTCTTCATGGGAGAGATTTTCAAACATAAAAAAAATTTTGACCTCATCTCGAGATTCTTTCTGAACACACATAAAAGGGAACATGAGAACATGGTTGATTCTGTGATATGTGACATAAAATGGCTATTGTGAACTAAAATGATTCATTGAGTACATGGCTTACAGATTATATTAGAGCGAGAGGGTCAACCTATGGGTACCCACAACTCCAAACTGGATTTGTTATGTAAAGAGGAATTGGAGGGTTTAGGGCATGATAACTTGGGGGTTATAGTGCATCTCCACCTTGGGACATTATGTCCCTAGAAGAATACTGACTTGAATGAGATACTGAGAAAATTTGGGATGATGCACAGGGCACCTACAAACTGAATCGTGACTAAATATCTGGGATCTAAAACTTAGACATAATACATGAACTGAGATGATCTTGCAACTACTGGGTCTTTCTATATTGGAATAGTCACAATCCTGAGATTTCTGATAGTAAGACTGGGTGGAAAGATGGGAAACCACACCATACAAACTTGTTGCTTGATTGGTAAATTGAATTACTGGCTGATCAATCTAACACATATTGAAAACTTATACTTAACTGAAGTAATTCTTGTTCACCTGAGACTAATGAAAATATTCGCATGAGTGCTGAGCACGAATGCGAAAACATACTAACTTATCTAATTAATTGAATGACTGGTAGCTGAATACTGGGTCTGCAAGATGGAACTATACTTAGTCTTGAGTAAGTGGACTGCAACTGCAGATTATTATGCATAAGAGATAAGGATTGACTAAGTGACATGAGATAGATGACCATGAATTGAAGGTAACTATATTATTTGAGAATACAACACCAGGAGTACAACACGATTTCTGAATAGTCTTGTAAATTAAGGTACTAGAAGGCTAACAACTGAGTGACTGATAATTGTACGCTATGGTCGAGTAAACTCAAAACTAAATTGAGTTACCGACCTGATTACTGGGCTAGGACTGGGACTGAGATTGTAGGTAACACGATAATTGAGACTGTAACTTTAACTAAGACTGTAGCTGGGATAGAATACTGGTTTTTGATAACTAAGGTTTAGACTGATACTGAAGTACTAAATTCTGATGGTTAAGTAACTGATAGCTGAAAGCCGTGGTTTTGTAGGTCAATCTGAGTCCTTTACTGAATATTGATTACTGAACAGACTTCTTAACTTACACTCGAGGGATAGAACATTATCCCAACGAATTCACCAAGGGATTTAAACTGAGGGTATAAATGATATAGTCTGAGTTTGGATGATCATTAGGAGTGGAGCATGAGTTATGTGAGCTGAGCATAATGTAAAACATGACATCAGTGTATGATTCATGAGCTGCATGACATGAGTCTGAAATTTTTGTACTCATGGAACATGATTCATAAAACTGAGTAAAATGGAACTCCTTATAATAGGAACTATAAGCGTACATGATTTTCACTAACATACACGAATATGAGTGATGATTATAGAGATAACATATGGGGCATAAATAGATATCATGATAACTGATGGGTTTTAAGGTTCTATAATACTATTCTGCGATGGTCTGTAGGATCACGCTCATTTTAAGAATAGACAAGGATGTCATCTATGAAGATTATGACGAACAAGTCCAAGTACTGGTTGAACACTCAGTTCATCAAGTCTATGAAATTTGTTTGGGCATTGGTAAGACCAAATGACATGACTAAGAATTAGAAGTGACCATACCAAGTTTGATAAGCCATTTTTGGAATGTCACCTTCTCTGACCCTGAGCTGATGATAGCTTGATCTGAGGTCTATCTTAGAGAAATTAACTAACATTCTGAAGTTGGTCAAACAAGTCATTTACTATGGAAAGTGGATACTTGGTTTTGACCATAAATTTGTTGAGTTGATGGTAATCTATGCATATTTTAAGAGAACCGTGTTTCTTTTGCACGAATAAGACTGGTGCGCCCCACGGGGACACACTGGGTTTAGTGAACCCCTTATCTAAGAGATTCTTCAACTGCTTTTCAATTCTCTAAGTTTCTCTAGTGCCATTCTGTATGGCTATAGGCTGAGTATCTGGAAAAAGATCAATATCGAAGTCTATTTCCCTTTTGGGAGAAATTCCTGGAAGATCTTTGGGAAAGACATCTGAATATTCATTCATGACTGGGACTAATTCAATACTAAGAGTCTCAGAGCTAGAGTTCTTAACATGAAAAGGATAATAAACATGTCCTTTAGATATCATTTTCCTTGACCGAAGGTAGGAAACAAACTGACCTCTGAAAGCTGAAGTACTTCCCATCCATTCTAGGATAGGTTCATTCGGAAATTGAAACTGGATAATTCTATTTTTGCAATTGACTATGGCATAGCAGAAATGAATCCAATCCATGTCGAGAATAACATTCAAAATCAGTTATCTCTAATTCGACTAAGTCTATTGAAGTTACTTTCTGAGATACCATAACCAGGTAGTTCATATATACCCACCGGCCTATGATGGTTTTACCCACAGGGGTAGAGACTAAGAAAGGCTCTACTAGAATTTTGGGACTGACTTTGAAATCAACTGCTATATAAGGAGTAACAAAAGACAAGGAAGCTCCTGGATCTAGCAAATCATAAACATGCAAGTGAAAGAACTGTAATGTACCAGTGACTATATCTAGAGAATTTTCCTGATCCTATCGGGACTAAAGAGTATAGAGTCTTATAGAGTCTATTTGGGTGCTACCCATTGGAGGCACTGGATGTGGCACCTACTGATTTGGGCGATCGAACTGAACTGAAGAATTGTTATACTAACTTTGTGAACCATACTTAGGACAGTATCAGACTCTGTGACCTGACTCATCACATCCAAAGAAAACATCACTACCAGCTCTGTAAATACCCTTATGATGCTTGCCACAAGTCTAACAAAGAGGATTGGTCTGGGCACTGCTACCACTACCCTGAGGTTTAGGACCTAGCACCCTATCTCTGAATTTAGGAACTGGAGCACTAGCTGGGGAAGGAACTGGAGCGGATGTCTTTGGGAAAAACTGATAACAGTTACCACCTTCTGACTTAGGCTGATCAAAATTGAAATTATTTGTTCTTGCTCTCTTATTTTGTTTCTACGCTTTCTCACCTCATTCTGCTGGGCATATGAATCATATGCCAGGGTGGGAAAACAACGTATTGATTGCTCTAAGATACTATTGAGTAAGATAAGGTAAGGGACTCGGTTCTAAATTCTCCATGAAAGACATGCTCATCCAGAGAATCTGCCTGAACGGGCGGAGGTGCAGACTGATTCTCAGTTCTACTTTAGTTAGACTTTTTGGGAGGCATGTTCTATAATGAAAGGGAGAAATGGTTAGACTGAGAGTTAAATTTGAGTTCATGCTCACTGGCATGACATGAATACTGAAAGAAGGTAAACTGTTTCTAAAACATCTCATAGCCTCCTGTACATAAGTGTGGTGCACAACACACTCATGCACAAGACTCTACTAGATGTGGATTATTAGACTTCCTAGGACACTGATGAACCTTAGGCTCTAATACAAAGTTTGTAACACCCTAAATTAAGTACCCGGAGTACTACATGGTGGTCATGACCCTGAAGGACCACAAGCTAACCCATGACTAATATCTGTACCTGAAAAATGCATAATATATTGTATAAATGTAGAAATAAAGGCTGAAAGGCCATAAGGTTCAAAACTAATAAAATGTAACATCTGAAAGTATGGTATATCAATACCAAAACAAACTGAAAAAATAATTGTTTGAACATACTATAGTCTAAAAATCCTTTAAAATTGAATTGTCTGAATAATGAGTTGATGGGACATGTCCCTAAATAACTCCAACTACAAAAATAAACTAAGTAATGAAGAAATAAAGTAACGATCATCTCGTCGAAGGATGAGGACTCAATGCTAACTCTGACCGCTGAAACTGGAAGGCTACTGATGCTCTAGAGCTCGTGCTTCTGAACCTATGGTGTAGAATAAAAATCCATAGCACAAATGCGTTTGTACGATTGAATTTTCTAGTATGCATGTGAGTAGGCTGAATGCAAAGGGTTCAAATGCATGAACAATGTTAACTAACTGTATAACATGAACGTGCGAATACATGCATGAATAAGTGACTGTAACTAAATTCATGATGGTGCTGACTACTAAGTATGGAAAATGATAGCATAAGTTACTGATAACTGATATAAATGATACTGAGTGACTATATCTGATAGTCTAGGTTCTGATAGAACTAGCTGAGTTTAGTACTGTGCTGAGTTGACTGTATCTGACTGTCCTAAAATCTAAAAGACTATCTGAGTTCTTTTACTGAGACTAATACTATGGGAAGTAATCATGTAACCAACATGCCCTAAATAATGCATTATAGATGAGTTAAGGTCTAATCTGTAACCCTAATTAGAAGGGTGTCAATACCATGCCACTGGTAAAGACAAGATGTGGGTGACCCTCATCTGGCAGTGTCCCTAAAAGAGAATGGTGGGACCCTCATCTGACAGTATCTATCCACCTCATCAACCCTCATCAATCAGTGTTGATGTCTCAACCTATTTTGGCTACATTGTTCTGGAATACAAGAATTGCTTCTAAAGATCACACCCTCAACTGTTAGTATGTGGCCTTATCCTTGGGTTCACTCGGTGCTAAATCCTACTCCCATCTAAATATACACTGAACATGATTAACTGAACTGAACTGCACTGAATACATTGAGTTCCATTGATTGACAAAATACTACTGAGATTACCAAATTTCTGAGCTTTATAAGATTACTGGGCTTGATAAGTTTACTGAGTTTTCCTGAGTTTTATGACTGACTGAATTCTACTGAACATGGCTTGACTGAGGATATCGTGAAAACATGACACTGGCTATAGGAACACATCCAAATTATCGTGTACAAGTACCCCCAAATATCGATAGAAGGAAACTGACAAGGCATGACATTCTTGAATCCATGACCAACATCAACAATCCATAATACAATAAGTTAGGGATTTCATGAAGTACATGGATATCATAATCTTGTACATAGTAGGAATGCATACACTCAATGTCATAATTTCATATTCCAATATCACGATCATTCCAACAAACATCTATATTGCACATCAATAGCACGGGAGTCATTTGAACATAAAGATAAAATATAAATCCATCACATAGTCACAATTGAGCTATATTACATAATTACTAGTGTCTTAGGCATTTTATCAAACACTTAGGTTGCATGAATTAAGGAATGGCATAATAATCAAATTGACATATCATAACCAACAAAAATTTATGGTTTTCAACTCACATACTAACATATTTTCATAAAAACACATAAAGATTCTAACTTGGGAATCATACCACAACAACCATATAAACATAATCAACCCCTAGCATGAATATCATAATCCATAGTTTAAAACTTAATTCTTGAGCTTCATGGATGAAAGGAATCCCTGAATTAACACTATGCATACCTTAGTTCTTGATTCCGCGAAGATTTATGGTGGAATTTTCTTGAATTTAAATCCCCAATTAAGAACCTTAACTTGTTCTTGAGAGAATTTTGAGAGAAGTGACTATTTTTTGGTTGAATTAGGGCTAAATCCTATGTTATAGGATTATATAGGGGTGGAAAATACCCATTCTGCCCTTAAAATAACTCAAAAATAGGGTGCTTACATCACTTGGGCCATAAGATATGCGGCGTACAACTTATTGTGTAAGCTAGGTTATGCGTCGTATAAATTATGGAATTATTTAGGTTGTGCGTCGCACAACTTATGGCATAACCATTCCAGTAGCCTTAGGTGATTTGTTAGGCGACGCACTCCACTTTGCAAAGCCATAACTTCTTGCTCGGGTGTCGGATTTTTATAAAATTGATATCGTTGGAAAGCTAATTTTATCCTATACAATTTAGTAGGTCTAAATATGCAAAAATACCACATATACATCAAGTTATGCTTACTCATAGATGACTCTTGCAAAATCAAACATTAAAACTTAATGGATTCAAAACCTCTTAGCTGGCCTTACTCTAAGTGACTCTTATGAACACTCTTAACACATCATAAGCTCTATTCTCACTAGAATACTCATCATAAGTTATGTACTCAAATATGAATCATAGGATAGGAGGTTTCATACATAGGAATAATGATTTATTTTTTATCTTAGAAATATATGGGGTATTACACTACCTCCCAGGGGTCACCCATCAGTTTGGGATTGCCACTCTTAGTCCTTTGGAACAACATTTTAGTGGATACACACAGCTAGTGTTAGTACCCGTGGCATGGTACTGACACCCTTCAAACTAGGGTCACATATTAGACCCCAAATTGCTCATTGGGGTATGTCGGCTAGATGATAGCTCCCACAGTCTCAGTTCATTATTCAGTATACTTTAGTTCAGGATAGTATTGACCATAGCAAACAGATATCAGTTATTCAGTTATTAGATTTTAGTATTTTAGTTTATAGATTATATTCAGAATAGGTTTTGTGTTTGTTATGCATTCTCAATATTTACAGATTTTACGCATTTTATTCTGTGATTTATGTTATTCATTCAGTCAATTATTACTCTTGTACATGAAACTATGCATATCTGCCTACCTTATTTTGCATACCAGTATATTTAAAGTACTGATTACATACTCATTTTCTTGCGCTAAGATGTATCAAATCATAGATTCGGACGCTCAATTCCCAAATCACGCATAGACTCTCAAGATTATCAGATGTAGCAGTGGTGAATCCTCATATTTTGAGGACATAGTTTATTTACCTCAGCTATTTTATTTTTTCTCAATCAGTTAGAGTTTGTTGGGGTTTGTCCCATCAGCTCCATAGTTAGTCAGTAGAGGCTTTTTAGACTAGTACAGATGGTCAGTCAGTTTTGTTATTATTTTATTAGTTTCAGACAGTTATTTTAAGATTTATGACCCAATATTGATTTTAGTGCTAAAACCTTATAGCTTATCAGTTGTTCTTCCGCATATGTTATTATTTTATTCAGTGCTTATAGCATATGCCAGCTCATGGGTTAGCTTGTGGTCCCTCAATACTATAAGCACCATGTGATGCCCAGGGTATAATCTCGGGGTGTTACACTGAGTCTCTCATATTTGGTACCCACACTACACTTCTACACCCTGCAGATCATAATACAAGTTCTCGTAGTTGACGTGTGCATCGTGCATAATGCTCCTGAATTAGAGATTTAGGGTGAACTCCTAATGTCTGAAATTGAACTTACTCTCCCTTACTTGTTGGATTGATCTTTATTTTGAATTTTGGGGATAGTACTATATATATGTGTTATACTTACCTTGTTATTTTATTTTGAGTTTTAGTACTGAATTCACCAGGTTTTTGGGTTATTTCTATATTTGTCTCTTGATTAGATTCATTTTTTGATGTTCTGTCCTTTTCTCTTTATAACTTGTTAATCGATGTTTAGGATTATGGTTTGGTTTTACCTACTGTAGGGATATGGTAGGTACCATCATAACCTAAGAAATTGGATCATGAAAAGTATATATTTATAGGTTTTTCATTGCATAGAATTCTATAGTAATGCATTTGAATCAGTTATCCTAATATGGTAAAAGTTTTAAGATTGATATGATATTATTTGTTATTGACCTGTTGGGACTTTTCTACCTGTAGGGTTATTTTAGTGTTCTTTACCCAATTTAGTTTTCTACTTAAGCCTATTCGGCTTATGATGTCTGCTGAGTACAAGTGAATAATACTCTCTCCTACTTTTCTGCATCCTTTTTGTGCAGGTCTTATTTTGATTGGCCCCACGCATAAAGATCTTGTATTTTAGAGGCATTTCAAAGTTGTTGTAAGCTTCTTGATTTAGGGTTATTCTAGGCTTCATCTTACTTTGTATTGTCTTATTTTCACACAATTTTGTACTTATTCATTTTCAATATATAGAGTCGCTTTTGTACTTATGAAAACTTTGACTTGGGATTTATGTATTCAGTTTTGGTTCAATTTTTCTTGTATGATTTTGAGGATGCATTGATTTGTTATCATCATTATCATCTTAATTCTTCCTTGTTTATATAATTAATTTTCTATGTTGATATTCTAATTTATTGAGTCGAGGCGCTCCTAGAATGGTGGGGTTGGAGTAGGTTGGTTGTGACACGACATCTCTACTTTTGATTTGAACCATGATTTTTAATTTAGTACTTTTATTTGATAGTATCCATTCTTAGGTTTAGCATAATCTTCCATGGTCATCAATCAAATTAAAAAAATTTCTACCTTGTAAGAATCCTATCTCACATTCAATGTTTATCTAGCCTTGTTAACGGATAATTTTACATATTTCTACTACTTTTGATCATTGCTACAAGAATTTGTCCTATCCCTACAAATTAAAAATTCTCTAGCATGGTCATGATTTCAACTTCTTTCTATCATCAAACAATGATTGATTTGCAAGGCGCATAGATTAATGTCTTGATATGAGCAGGGTTTGTAATGTTTGATTACTTTACTGGTGTTGGTTCACCACCTGATTGTGGCACCAATGGATGAAAATTATTTCTATTTTCTAGAGGGCTTTAGGCTATTCTTTAGCTTAAACCAAATTTTGAATACATAAAAATATAGGAAAGACTTTGGCTTTTGAGCATGCTTTTATTATTTATTAAATATGTCTTTGCAAATAAATTTTTCATTAGTAAAGGTAGTTCGAGATATACCCAGTCAATAAAAATATCAAGCTACCAATAGTAACATGATAAAAATATGATGTTTATAGGTTGGTGTTTTATAACTAGGTCATATGTTCAAACAAGAAAAATATTACATACATAAAATAAAATTCATATATTTGTTCATAATTTCTGAGTATTGCATTGTTAATAATGATCATTAAATTATACTTCATCAACAGAAATCAATATATCAAAGAACATAACCAAATGTACTTAATTATAACATAAACTCTAATATAAATTTCAACATCCATGTTAATTGGATATTTTGTGTTTAACATTGTATCTCCTCCAATGCCACTACTTTCATACTGAGGCGTAGTAACTTGATCATTGACCAGCATATTTGTTTGCCTTCAACTGAAAAGAAGAAAGTATTGTTAGTATTTCTAGATCATTTTAAATTCCTAAATTTTGCATATTGATGGCTACAATAACAACACCACTATCAAGAACAATAGAAAAAACTCATTTCATTTCCTCTCACTCTTCATGATTTTAGTAGAGAATATCTTATCAAAGCTGTAGAAGTTACTTCGCATTGTGCCCCAACTTAAAATATCAAACACTAAATCAATGACATATTCATTTACTTGATTATTTGTCATTTTAATCATTTTCACATTTAATACAAATCTTTAAACTAAGATGAGCGTAAGAAATAGATAAAAAAATATCTTTGTTAAAATTATAGGAATACTAACTTATTCAAAGTTTCGCCAGTTTAGGCTCCATGTATGGTATCTTCTACACCCTCAATATCAGTAAAAAATAGGAAATGACTAAATACGACTACGATTCAACTGTTTAAAATTAAAATTGAATTGTATAATTGTTCATGTCTGTTACTAATTCATCTCAAACTAAAATCATATATAGATAAAATATTATGATTTATTTGTATTAAATATAAAATTATAAGAATCATTATAGAAAACTAAAATATATGACAAAATGAGAAGGATGAGTCAGATTGACATAAGTAGAGAAAAACCTGTCTATCTTCAACCAATTTCTGTTGCTTAATATAAGCTCTAGCTTGTTTTTTTGAACGATAGGTTACGCCATTTGCTGCCTTGTAAGACTTCATGTCAAAAAAATAAATGAATAAATAAAAAATAACTAACATGTCTTGTAGAGATTGTTCTGAAAAAGTTTAAATTATATGTATCGATGTGTTTATGTGAACTTATTCTAATTACACAGGAGGAGAAAAAATGAAAAAGGAATTCTATGATACTAATTGTATTCAACCCTTTACCTTAATTATGCTAAATACATTGGGAGCATATCAAGTAACATTATCCATAATCATGTGTCTATGCGAATTAAATTTAAGCTCAACATCTAAAACTTTAAATTTGTGGTAATAATTATGTAATTAAATAAATAAATAATAAAATTTAAAATATTTGAATTAAAAATTATGAAATATGAGTTGGACTAATGATGTATCAAATATTAATGGCTCGTTCTATTCAAAGAAAAGTTATAATTAAATTACACGAAAAGAAATGATGTAGGAACTAATAATACATGTATTACCTTTTATTGGGTGTTTTATTCATTGCACTAAAATTAAATATAAGATATCATTTAAAATATTTATCTATTGGGTGTTTGGTTCATTGCAGTAAAATTAGATATAGAAAATATCATTTAAAATATTTATCTATTTTAAAATTAAACAACAAAGAGCTTACAATTACACAACGAATACTTGATATTTATAAGCTTCTATGAAATAGGATAATAGATATTTATTTTTTTGACACCTTATCCATGCAAAAATGATACATGGATAAGTCACCATGTTGATATAGGGCAAAAATATTACTAATATTAATCATATGGAATTTAAAATAATAATCCTACCTATTGTATATATAGATTTTTGCAATAATACTTCTAACTGAATGTGTCTTTAGATTGCAATAAACAAGGTGACAATATATATTAGGAGGGAAAAATAGTTGATAATAGTGTTTTAAAAGGAGAGGGTCTGAGGTGGGGCATTTTACGTAGCACGAGAGGTGTAAGACCCAGGAAATGGGGCATACATCCCATGGATTTTGAAGTGTATATCTTATCTGTCTTCATTTTTATAATTTTCTTATTAAAAATATAAGAAAAAATAATTTTTTCAATGATTCTAAAAATAGTTCAAATAAAGAACCAATTATATAGAAAAAAATATTATAATTATTATTTGAGAAAGGTAACAACACAAAAAATGATATTGCTTAGACAGTCTCTAAAATCGAAATCAACATTCATCTCCATATCTGCTAGTCATTCCTACTATCAACTAATATCTTCATGAAGGTCCAGTAATGTAAGGATTTTTAATGAAGGAAATATTTACATAGAAGTTAGTAAGATTGAGATTATTGATATAACGATCGTAATGTATAAGTTATTAATTCTGTAGAAAATTCAGTTTGAGTTATTGGGACAGTGTTTAATTATAAAAAAATATTAAGATTTTAAATAAAATAAATTTTTTGAACTCTTTCAAATTCAGTATTTTTAAATGGAGATGCAAATGCATCCATGGTGGGTGTGCAATTTATTTTGTTAACTATTTGACTTTGAATACAAGGGCTTTATATGCTTTGATTATTCAATTATATATTCCTAATTTGTGAATTTTTATTCATATTTTAACCCAATATAAAATAATACAACATTGTTGTATCACTTGTGAATGAATTACTTATACCATAAAAAGATAAGCCACCAACATATCATAACTTATGTAGCATGTTATGGAAGTTATTTTATACATTGTGGTACTTAATTAAAATATCCCTTGGATATGTATTAAATAAAAATATATTCACATATGTAAATTATACCCAAAACTAAAAAAGATTGGTGTACTGACCTTATAAGTATCGCCCGTACGTTTACCAGTTTTGCGAGTACGTTCAATAATTTTCCATCCAGCAGGCAGCCAAGAATCATCAGCAACACTGCTAGATTGACTACTTCTCCTTTTTTTCTTGACTGTCACCTCATCCTTCTCATTGCTAGGTTGTTCAAATTCTAGCTCAATCTCAAATGTACAGTTGTTCTCTATGCTAATGATAGATGGTGGAACTAAAGCTTCATGTACAAGCTCAGTAAAATCAAACTTTTTTAGATCATCTCCTGTATTTGTGTTGAAAATTCTACTCAATATATGTAATATTCAATCAAGAATCTAATAAACTATTCTATTTAGAATACGAAACTCATAAGCTTTAAATCTTACCTTCACCATCGTTAATCCAGGTCAGAACTTCAGCTTCATCTACAAATTCAGCAAAATCTAACATCTTTTACATAGATTATGTATATTTTCTTAAAAATCAACTATATATAAATAATGTATAAATAGTCCAATAAATTATATTTTTGAAAATTCACAGTCCATACAAATAAAATTTTGTGTTCGCCTTCGTTGGTTATACTAGAAGCTAGTGTTTTGTTGATGGAGTTGGTAGATAGTAACATCTTTGAATTAGATCCTGAATTTGTATAAGTGTTTATTAAAAATTTAATAAGTATAAAATCTTTCGTTCACCTTTATTAATCAGGGTTAAAGCTAACTTTTGCCTACAGGTTCTGTGGAACTCAATAGTTTTGACTCAAATCTTATATATATATTTTTTAACTTTACAAAATATGTAATTTTTATAAAATTTAATTAATTTTTCTAAAATTAAGAACTCATAAGTACAACATTTACCTTTATCTTCACTAATTTGGATCTCATTAAGATTTTCATCGATGTGTATTGCAAATTCATACCTCGACTCTGATCCTATACATTTTAAAAATAAAATTAGAATCATTATTTAGTAAGAATTTTATAAATTATATTTTATACCATAAAGTTAAAATCTTACCTTGAACACTGCTAATAAGGCCAATTTTTTTGTCTATTTGATATTTTTCTTCAAATGATTGTGGCTTAGATTTTGAATCATCAAGCACATCGTCTTTGTCAATTCCAAACTCTTTTCCTCTTCTGTCCTCTCTCAAGGCTTCAAGGATTGAATCCGATGAAACATCAGAAAATATATATGAACACCAATCTAGAAAATCACTAGTGTTCAAACTTTCTACCATTTTTAAAAATTAAATCTTTTTCCTCTTTTCCTATGATGGAACCAAAAAATTAAGCATCATCTATATTGTTATAATTGTATAGAAAGAACAAATACTAAAGGATATATATGAACCTAGATGATTTGTATGAGAAAGTCTATTCTTAGAAATGTTATGAATTTCTACTATATTTACTTTTTCATAAATATTGTGCTCTCTATTATAGAGATTTACATAATAGAGTATAAGATTTCAAAAGTCAAAGTTTATTTGAATTCAAAAATAAATTATTTACCTTTAATGAAAGATATTCCTTTTTTAATAAAAGATATAGTAGTTACCAATATGATAATTTAAAATTTTTTATCGATTATGATGTTTTAGTAAGTACATTATCTGGACCCAAAATTATGAATTTGGAGTGCTAGTAAATGCATTCCCAATTCTATATATATAAAATCTTGCAGAGATTTTCTATTTTATGTGTTTTTCTATCATTTCGCTTTTCATAGTTGGCTTATGAAATTTGTGTTTTAAGGTATAGTTAGTATGATTCTCAAGTTGGCTGAATGAGAGTTATGCATGCTTTTCATTTTGTAAGTTTTGTAGGTTAGTTTGGTTGACAAATGTCAACTATAATACCCCACATGTTTTATAATTATATTTTGATAGTTCCTACAAATTTTGATATGTTTTTCTGGTAGTATCATGGATGTGGGGGGGGGGGGGGTAGGGTAATGGGTCAATATTGTAAGGGAATTTTTAAAATAAATTTTGGGGTCAATGTATCATCAAAACAATCAGTGTCTGTATTAAGGTCGTGCAATGGAGGTAAGTACTGAGCCAAATGCCCAAAATAGTTTGGCACTATGGTAAGTTCATGCCACGCGATGATATATGTTGCTGGCCTGGCGCATTAGTCCCGTGCCATGCCACTGCCCCTGACAACGTATTTCCTCTATTTTTCTTTTGTTTTTTCAATGAAAAATCAGTCCTTTTGTAATACCCCAAAAAATTCAATTCAATATTAGCAACATGTTTCAAACTCATGCATAGTATATCATGGTTCTTTGGTAGTTTTATGATCAAGTTTGGTGTGAATTAACGTATCAAATATGTCCTAGCTATTATGCGAATCAAAATATTCCATACCGATTGAATTCTTGAGAAGGATATTGGTATCATCAACTTCAAATGAGTATATCTCTCACTATGCTACGAATTTTTAATCTTATGACATACCAACGGATAGATAATTTAATAAGCTTTCCATCGATACTAAATTCGCCTAAAACAGACACCTGATGAGGAAGTTATGGCTATTTTAAGTTTCTGCTGTAAGACGAATGCCATTTCAGTGCATGGTGTGTCGGGTCGGACGCCAAAATGGCAGTTGTCAATTTCCATAAAGCCTCTGTGACAGCCCTAATTCGCTCCAAGCTTCCATGTCACAATAATTGGCATTTTACCGAGGTCCGCATCGGGCTGGGACCCTAAATCGGGATAAATTTTGCATAATTTTCAGTTTTCATTTTAAACTCCTCAAGGGCAATATGGTAACTTTCTAAAACCATATATATACTCTTTAAACACGTGATTGAAAACTCAAAGCATCTCTTTACATTAATTTTATCAAAATTCACTCAAGAATAGTTAAGAACAAGTCTAGGGTTTCTATTGGGGTTTCAAGCTTCAAGCAAATTCAACCGTAGATTCCATGAATTCTTAATCTAAGGTATGCGTAGTGTTCATCTATGGATCCAATCCATTCATAGATTTTAAGAACTATGTTTTTAAATGTTATTTTGTAAACTTTTTGTGGTGATATAATAATGTACATGTTGATGATTGTTGTTTAAGTTTCAAAATGATATCTAAAGATGTTTTCATGAAATATATGTGGTTGTTAGTTTAAAAAAATGAACTTTAGGTGGTTTGATGTGATGCAAGTATGAAATCCACCTACGCTTTCAACAATGCATGCAAGGTGTTTGACAAAATGCCTAGGATTCTAGAAACCCATAATTACATGATTCCATAATATCTAAATGACAAGTCCCTATTATCTATACACTTCTATATGAATTTCCATGCTATTTCTATGTTGTTGTTGTTGTGGCATGAAGCATGTGTGATAATGGAAATATGAATTATATACACGAAGTATATCCATGCTCTCCTGACCATGTTGAGATGTGAATAAATACATGAAGTATACTATCCCCTACTTATAATATTGTGAGTTGTGGACTTTAATATTGTGATCAAGTCATGTCATGTGTGCCAGTTTCCTTGTATCGAGTCCTGGGGGTATTCTTACCCAAAAAATATAGTTGTGTGCCTAAAGCCATGTCATGTACCATGATAAATCTCAGTCAAGCTATACTCTACAGAACTCAATCAGTCCCGTGACTTAGGAAACATCAGAAATGTCATGATCTCAGTTAACTCTCAGATAATAGTACTACTCCATCAGTCAACGGATCTAAGTTATTCAGTCCATGTACAGCCAGTTGAATCATGTTCAGTCCCTTCATATGCGAGTAAAAGTTAGCACCGAGTGAACCCAAGGATGGGAACTCACCTGACAGTTCAGGGTGTGATTCTTAGCAGACATTCTTGTGTTCCAGAACTATGTAGCCAGTGTAGGTTAAGAAATCTTAACCTGTGAGATTTGGGTTGATGAGGTGGCTTAACCTGCCAGTTTAGGGTCCCACCATTCTCACTTTGAGTACCTACCAGATAAGGGTCACTCACAACTGTCCTTACCAGTGGCACGGTATTCACACCCCTCCTGTTGGGGTAGAGATTGGACCCCAGATTAGCCGTAATGGTATACATGGGGCATGTCAGTTAAAAAACTACCTCCCATATTTTTAGTATTAGTCTTAGTAACAAAACTCAGACATTTCTTCAGATATCAATATACCAGAACTATTAGATACAGTCAAATTCAGTTATAGCACGGGACTCAGAGAGTTCTACCAGATTCAGGACTATCAGACACAGTCACTCATGTTATCAGAACAATAGTTCCAGTCATGTATTAGAGTACAGATTTACCTACCACGTAATCACAATCTCAGTTACTATGTATGTATGTTTGTACTTTTACGTTTATATCAGTCTGTCAGTTAGCATTATTCATGCATGTAAACCCTTTGCATTAGCCTACCTCACTCGTATACTCAGTACTCCAGTTGTACTGATGCATTTGTGCTATTGTGATTTCTTTTCATACTATACCAAAGGTCCAGAGCCACGAGTTCTAAACCAATAGTAGCTTTCCAGTCGCAGTGTTGCAGTGAGTCCTCATCCATTCGAGGATAATATGATTTGATTTATTCATTTATTACTTCAGTTCAGTTTTACGGAGTTAGTTGAAGACATGTTCCTTCAACTCCTTATTTAGATAATACTTAGAGGCTTTCAGATTTAGTCAGATTTAGCTATCAGATTCAATATTCGATTTTATATTCAGTTGTTTTGGGTATTCATTACCCCATGG
This sequence comes from Capsicum annuum, assembly GCF_002878395.1. Taxonomy (NCBI): domain Eukaryota; kingdom Viridiplantae; phylum Streptophyta; class Magnoliopsida; order Solanales; family Solanaceae; genus Capsicum; species Capsicum annuum. The sequence continues at coordinate 2,985,246 of NW_025820303.1, forward strand.
GTGTTACTATATCCCTTTAGTTGAACCTTATGGCCTACATGTTCAGGTTTTCCGCCTATTATATGTATATTATGAAGTGTATAGGTACAAATATCAGTCATGGGTTAGCTTGTGGTTCCTCAGGGTCATGACTACCGTGTAGCATTTCGATTCAGAAAATTGGGGCGTTACACATTTATACCCTAAATGGCCCTATAATCGTGGTATAATCAGCCTCAACACTTACCAAAATTTCAACATTCATTCTCAGCTCAACTCTCAAGAAAAAAAATAAGGATTTTCTCCCCAAAATCTAACTTTCAAGGCTCCAATTTCAAGCTTTGCATCAAGAAATCATCAAGTATTTTCTTTCATCCTTATGCCCACATACTTTGTTTTCTTTAACGAATTATAGATTTACCAACTAATATTCAAATATAATTTTCAAGATCTTGATTTTTATTCTCATAAATAAATTTTTTTATACATTCTTATTAAATTTAGGACCTTAGTTGGTTACTTATCACAACATCTGTATGTTTAATCGTATGATGCGCTTTGCCATCATTTTTATATAACATTCATAATTTAGTAAATATTATAGGAGTTTTAGTATGATATGAACTACTGAGCATGAAATCAGCACAATGAACAAAGAATCATTATGAAAATCATGAATTTTACTCATGATTGTGAAACAAACACTGAAGCATGAATAATTTTCAGACTTTATTACAAACTAGTTATGTTTATTTCATAATAAATTTTACATTGATTGAGCATTAGTATTTTAGGAGTAGTAATGAGCACCAATAAGATGTGACATTATCAAATTTTACATTGATTGAGCATTAGTATTTTGAGAGTAGTAATGAACCATCATTATAACTATCAAATTCTTAGTGTTGTGAGTTATTTTTTTATGAAATTTCATGTTCTAGTCATATCATAGAAATTATCATGAGTAGTTGCATTCTTCATAAATGACGGTATGAACAACAGATGACTTGTGAATTCATGCATTGATGGTTAAATATTTAGTCCATAAATTTCATATATTTTAGGATACTTTCAAATAAAGTATCTTTTACTCAGTCTCAAACATCAGAATTAGTAAACTATGACATTATTAGTTTGCAGACCCTTATAGTAATATTTGATTAAGCATATTCTAAAATTGTAGTTTATGATTATACATACTAGTAAACTATTACCATCTCCATGGGTCAAGATTTAGGGTTTTAATTCAAGCCTTCTAGAGTTATTCTAAGACTTAGTCCACCTATATTAAATTGCATTTATTCTAGCCATTTCAGGCCTTCCATAAATGTACAAGTCATAGTGTTTAGAAATACATGACATATTTATTTATATATTTGTGTGTGTGTACGTGTGTGCGTGTGCATGGATGTACGTGTGGGAAACTGTGTGTACGTTCTCATATCATGATCATGATCTTTGTCTCATAATGGAAACATACATGGCATGCATGATCTCCAGATATATCATTAGTGCTCTTGAAAACTCTTTCATAAAAGTAATTTCCTAGTTATTATGGTATTTGAAATGCTATCAATATTCATGAATTAGTTTTCTTATAAAATCAAAGTTCACTAGTAGTATGGTATCCAGTTATGACATCCATGATTATGGACAGGTTAACATCTAGATATGTCATCTCATTAGGCTATCAACAATGTCAGTTAGGAGTAATACTTAGCAAAGAATTGGACTAGGGTTCAGCAAAACCCAAGTCCTAGAATTACATGTCATCATAGGTTAAAGAGGGTGTTCTTATTAGTTGAGAATTTCTCTCTTTCAAGAAAGTACTTGTTAGTTGAGAATGAATTTTTTACTAAAAATAGGCTTATGAGTGATTACGCCAACCATGGTTCGTACCCTTGGCAAGGTATTAAACAACCTCCTAACTTGGGTTATAGGTTGGGTTTCACGTTGCTTAAATGGTCTATATTAGTTAATAGTATCTTCTATATTTAAGACTCATATCTTGAATTGGCCTTATATTTAGTTTATTTACTACTGTATTAATCAGTTGTATTTTTATTTAATTAGTTATTGCATTAGTTTACATTTATCTTTCTCATTTTCAGTTCAGCCTTGTATGCTTAGCATGTTCGGTTCTATTATTGAACAATACATTTCTAATATGCTCATTACTTTCAATATACTGACCAAATACTATCTTTTGTGATATATTGTATCCAAATATAGGTTCAGAAGCTCAACATCTAGCTCATGGTTAGCATAATCTCGTATCACCTCAATAGAAGAGTTTGGTGAGTCCTTATCTTTTGAGGATATGACTAATATTTACTTTCTTTATTTTAGTTATTTAATTTTTAGACAGTTAGAGTTAACTAGGATCTTGTCTAGTAACTCATCTTAGTAGAGGCTTTTAGATAAACAAACTAGTGTGTTCTTCATTATAATTTATTAGATGTTATTAATTTTATTTCATTATTAAAAATTATTTAAATCATTGATACATTATTTATATTTTATATTTCTCTTAGTGAATCTCGGTTTAAACAGTATTCTTAGTGTCATGCTAGACAATGGGTTAGCTTGGGGTCACTTGTGACTCTAGGTACTGCGTTACGATTAGGGGGTAGTATCGAGTCATGACACAAAGTATATTGAATCCTCTTGACGAGATGTATACATCAAAGTATATATATATATAGCTTACATGGTTTATGTCAGTTAGGAGAATCTCCTATATTAAATTAGTTTAAGAATTTTAAGTGTATGTGGCTCACTGAATTTGTTAACTTATGTTAATCTATGTATATGAAATTTTACTATCATCTTTATTCATGAAGTTGGTTAGTCCTTATATACTTAATGTGCATGTTTTTGTCACATCATTCCTATCACTTTTACATATTGCACATATCCACCATATACTAAATACATTCCATAAGTACGTATCACATACTTTTTGTTTTGTATATCCTATTATGATGTATGTTCTGGTACTCACCCTCAGCATCATGATTAACTGCGATCACCAACACCTATTACCTTTTAGTTGGTGAATCCTCATAATCTGAGGACTATCAAAATGTTTCTTACTTTTAGCAGCTTAGAATTATATTTAATTTAGACTTTCATGTTTTGGGTCAGTTAGGAGTCTATCCCAGCGACACTTTAGTCTTTTAAAGGCATGTATAGATGTAGCATTATTTTAGCTTACATTATTATTAGAATTACTTTCAGTTTATGTTGATAGTTTTTAGACATGAGATTTCATATCCTTATATTATTGAATAAATATTAGATTTTTCTCATGAATTTAACTAAATAGAAATGGTTTAGTGCCCATTCCACATGTTAGCGTTGGATTGTTGTAGTCTTAAGTATTTTATAATGTCTAGAGAGTAGTCTTGGGGCGTTACAAACATGGTAGCAGAAAACGTTATCTCCACGAGTTCCACTACTTTCTTACTAATGCGTAGTAACTTGATCATTGACCATCATATTTGTTTGCCTTCAACTGAAAAGAAGAAAGTCTTGTTAGTATTTTACGATCATTTTTAATTCTCAAATTTTGCATATTGATGGCTACGATAACAACACCACTAACAAGAACAATAGAAAGAACTCATTTCATTTCCTCTCACTTTTCATGATTTTAATAGATAATATATTATTAAAACTATAGAAGTTGCTCCACATTATGCACCAACCTAAACTAGCACACACCAGATCAATGAAATATTTATTTTTATCAGTCATTCTAATTATTTTCACAATTAATACAAATCTTTAAGCTGGGATGATAGTAACAAATAGACAAGAAAAATGTCTTTGTCAAAACTTTAGGAATACTAGCTTACTTAACGTCTCCTCATCTTGGACTCTATGTATGGTAGCTTCTAAATCTCCAACACCTGTAAAAATAGGAAATGACAATATACAACTACGATTTGGCTGTAAAAAAGTTGAAATTACTATAAACTTGATCATTGATCATGTCACTTACTAATTCATCTAAAACTAAAATCATTTATCAAAAAAATATTATGATTTCTTTGAATTAAATATAAATTAAAAGAATCAAGACAAAAAATTAAAAAATATAGTAAATGAAAAAGAGGAGTCGGATTGACATAAGTAGAGAAAAACCTGTCAGCTTCTGTCAATTTTTATTGCTCAGTATAAGCTCTAGATTGCTTTTTTGATCAATAGGTTACGCCATTTGGTTTCTTGTAAGATTGCATGTCGAAAAAATAAAATGAATAGCTCACATGTTTTGTAGAGATTATTTTGAAAAAGTTTAAATTATGCGTATTAGTGTGTTTTATGTGTATTTTTTCTAGTTACAGTAGGTGAGAAAAAGTGAGAACGAAATTCTATAATACTAATTGTGTTTGACCCTTTACCTTAATTATGCTAATTACATGGAGAGAATATCAAGTATATATCATTATCCTTAATTATGTCTCTATGCGAATTAGATATGAGTTCAACATCTATAATGCTAATAATTATAAAATTTAATAAAGAAATAATCAAAGTTAAAGTTTTTAAATATAAAATTACGAAATATGAGTTGGATTAATGATGTGTCAAACATTGATGGATCATTCTATTCAAATAAATGTTATAAATAAACTACACGAAAAGGACTTATGTAGGAATTAATAATACATGCATTTTTTTTTATTGGATATTTGATTCATTGCACTAAAATTAAATATAAGATATCATTTAAAATATTTGTCTATTGGGTGTTTGGTTCATTGCACTAAAATTAGTTATAGAAAATATCATTTAAAATGTTTATCTATTTTAAAACTAAACATAAAGAGCTTACAATTACACAACGAATGCTTGACATTATGAGCTTCTATAAAAAAGGACAACAAATATTTGTGTTTTTCGGCACCTTATCCATAAAAAAATGATACATGTATAATTCACCATGTTGATATATATAGAGAAAAACTATTACTAATATTAATTATATGAAATTTAAAATAACACTCAAAGATGGTATAAATAATACCTAATGTATACATAAACTTTTTTTCGTAATACATAATGATATAGGAAAGGTGTTGACTTTCCAAAATGCTTTTATTGTTTATCAAATATGTCTTTTCCAATCGAGTTTTTCTTTAGTAATGGTTTTTCGGGATATACTCTTTCAATAAAAATATCATGTTACCATTAGTGGCCTGATAAAAGTACGATGTTTATAGGTTGGTGTTTTATAACTAGGTCACATTTTCAAACAATATAAATATTGAATAAGTAAAATGAAATTAGCACATTTATTCATAATTTGTGAGAAGCGCATTATTACTAATGAACATTAAACTATCCTTCATCAACAAAATCAATATATCAAAGCCACATACACAAATGTACTTAATTATATCATAACCTCTTATCAAAATCTCTACATCCACATTAATTGGATATTTTTTGTTTAATCCGTCAGTGCTACCACTTTCATACTAATGCGTAGTAACTTGATGATTGACCAACATATTTGTTTGCCTTTAGCATAAAAGAAGAAAGTATTGTTAGCATTTTTGGATCATTTTCAATTCCCAAATTTTGCATCTTGATGGATATAATATTAACACGACTAGCAAGAACAATAGAAAGAACTCATTTCACTTCCTCTTACTCTTCATGGTTTTAGTAGAGAATATTTTATCAAAGCTATAGAAGTGCCTCCTCATTTGAACCAACCTAAAATATCAAATACCAGATCAATGACATACTTATTTACTTGATTATCAGTCATTCTAATTATTTTCATAATTAATACAAAATTTTTAAACTGGGATTAATGTAAGAAATTGATAAGAAAATTGTCTATGCCAAAATTATAAAAATACTAGCTTATTTAAAGTCTCGCCAACATAGGCTCCACGTATGGTAGCTTCTAAACCTACAACGATTGTAAAAAATTGGAAATGACAAAATACGATGATGATTTGGCTGTAAAAAAGTTGAAATTACCATAAACTTGATCATTGATCATGTCATTTAATAATTCATCTCAAACTAAAATCATATATAGAGAAAATATTATGATTTCTTCATATTAAATATAAAACACTAAGAATAATGATAGAAAATATAAATATATGTTAAATGAAAAGGAGGAGTCGGATTGACATAAGTAGAGAAAAATCGATCACCTTCAACCAATTTCTGTGGATCAATATAAACTCTAGCTTGCTTTTTTGATCGATAGGTTACATCATTTGGTGCCTTGGAAGAATGCATGTTGATAAAATAAAATAAATTAAAAATAACTCACATGTCTTGTAGAAATTTTTTTGAAAAGGTTTAAATTATGTTTATTAGTTTGTTTACGTTTATTTATTCTAATTTCACTAGGGAGGAAAATTAGAAGAAAATTCTATGATACTAATTGTGTTCAACCCTATACCTTCATTATGCTAATTACATGAGGATCATATCAAGTAAAATTAGCCTTAATTATGTATCTATGCGAATTAGATTTGAGCTCAACATCTAAAATGTTAAATTAGCGACAGTACATATGAGATTTAATAAAGAAATAATCAAAGTTAAAATTTTTAAATTGAAGATCACGAAATATGAGTTGAACTAATGATGTGTCAATCATTGATGGATCGTTCTATTCAGACAAATTTTATAATTAAATTATATGAAAAAGACTGGTTTAGGAATTAATAATACATGAATTATCTTTTATTGGGTGCTTGGTTCATTGCACTAAAATTAGATATAGTAAATATCATTTAAAATATTTTTTCTAATTTAAAACTAAACAACAAAGAGCTTACAATTACACAACGAATGCTTGACATCTATGAGCTTCTATGAAAAAGGACAATAGATATTTATTTATTTGACACATTATCCATGTCAAAATGATACATGAATAAGTCTCCATTTTTATATAGGAAAAAATATTCGTAATATTAATCATATGAAATTTAAAATATTAATCCAAGATGGTATAAACTAATACCTATTGTGTACATAAACTTTTTGCCATAATACTTCTAACCGAATGTATTTTTAGATTAAAATAAACAAAAGGTTACAATATAAATTAGGAGGATAAAATAGTTGATAACAGTGTTTTAAAAGGACATGGTGTGAGGCAAGGCATTTTACGTAGCACAAGACGAGACCTAAGTCCCAAGAAGAAGGGCGTAAGTTCCATGAATCTTTGAGGCGTATATCTCATCTATCTTCATTTTTATCATTTTATTACTAAAAATACAAGTAAAAATAATATTTTCTATGATTCTAAAAATAGTTCAAACAAGACACCAATTATATAAAAAAAATATTACTATTATTATTTGAAAAAGGTAACAACACAAAAAATGATATTACCTAGATAATCTCTAAAATCACAATCAACATTCACCTCCATATCTGCTAGTACTTCCTACTATCAACTAATATCTTCATGAAGGTTCAGTTAAATAAGGATTTTAATGAAGGAATTAGTTACGTAGAAGTTAGTAAGATTGAGATTGTTGATATACCGATCATAATATAAAAGTCATTAATTTTTATGAAATTCAGTTCGAGTTAGTAAGACAATTTTTAGTATTCTAATAATATTAACTTTGTAAATGAAATAAATTTTTAAAACTCATTCAAATTCAGAATTTCTAAATAGAGATGCAAATGCACCAATGGTAGTTTTGCAAATTATTTTGTTAACTATTTGACATTGAGTACTAGGATTTTATGTGCTTTGATTATTAAATCATTTATTGCTAATTTGAAAATTTTTATTCATATTTTAACTCAATATAAAATAATACAACATTATTGTATCACTTATGCATGTATTACTTATACCATCAAATATATAAGCCACCAAATATATCATAATTTATGTAGCATCTTATGAGAGTTATTTTACACATTATGGTACTTAATTAAAATATCCCTTGGGTATATATTAAATGAAAATATAATCACATATATAAATTATACCCAAAACTAAGAGAGATTGTTGTACTGACCTTATGCGAGTACTTTCAATCATTTTCCATCCACCAGGCAACAAAGAATCATCAATAACCCTCCTAGATTGATTACTTTTTTTCCTTGTCTTTCACTTCATCCTTTTCATTGCTAGGTTGTTCAGATGCAAGATCAATCTTAAATGGATTGTTGTTCTCCATGCTAATGATAGCTGGTGGAACTAAAGTTTCTCTATGCTAATGATAGCTGGTGGAACTAAAGCTTCTTCTACAAGCTTGATAAAACATAACTTTTTTTGCTCATCTCTTGTATGTGTATTCAAAAATTTACTTAATATATATAACAATATATTAAGAATTTAATAAACTATATTTTTTAGAATGCAGAATTCATAAAGTTAAAATCTTACCTTCACCATCGGTAATCCAGGTCAAAACTTTAGCTTCATCTAGAAGTTCAACAAAATCTAGTAGCTTTTTCTTAGATCATGTATATGCTCTTAAAAATCAACTATATATAAATAATTAATAAATAGTCCAATAAATTAAGTTTTTAAAAATTCACAGTCCATACACATAAAATTTTGTGTTCGCCTTCGTTGGATATACTACAAGGTAGCGTTTTGTTGATGGAGTTTGTGGACAGTAACATCTTTGAATTAGATCCTGAATGTGTATAAGTATTTCTTAAAAATTCAACAAATATAAAATCATTCGTTCACCTCAGTTAATCAGGGTCAAAGCAAACGCTTTGCCTATAGATTTTTATGAAACTCAGTAGGTTTAAATCAAATATTATGTATATGTTTTTAACTTTACTAAATATGTAATTTGTAAAGAACCCAATAAATTGAGTTTTCTAAAATTAAGAGCTAGTAAGTACAAATTTTACCTTTGTCTTCACTAATTTAGATCCCACTAAGATTTTCATCAATGGGCTTTGCAAAGTCATGCGTCGACTCTGAACCTATACATTTTAAAAATAAAATTTTAATCTTTATTTACCAAGAATTTAATTAATTATGTTTTCTACCATAAATTTAAAATTTGACCTTTCACACTGCTAATAAGGCTAGTTTGTTTCTCTATTTGAGATTTTTCTCTAAATGATTGTGGCTTAGAATTTGAATCGTCTGGTACATCAAATTTCTCAATTCAAAATTCTTTTGCTCTTTTGTCCTCTGTTGAGGCATTAAGGATTGAATCTGGTGAAACATCAAAATATATATGTGAACACCAATCTTCAAAATCACTAGTGTTCAAACTTTCTATTATTTTTTAAATATTAAATCTTTTTTTTATCTTTTCCTATGATGGAACCATAAAATTGAGCATCATCTATATAGATATAATTGTATGTGAAAGCACAAATACTAAAATTTATTTATGCATCTAGATGATTTGTATGTCAAAGTCCATTGATAGAAATGTTATAAATTTCTACGATACTCACTTTTTCATAATTATTATGTTCTATATTATAGAGATTTACATAATAGAGTATAATATTTAAAAATTCAAAGTAAATTTGAATTCAAAAATTAAATTATTGACCTTTAATGGAAGATATTTCTTTTTTTTTAATTTAAATATATATAATAGTTACAAATATGATAATTTCTCATTTTTTTATCAATTATAACGCCTTTGTACGTACATTATTCGGAATCAAAATTGTGGCTTTGGAGTCCTAGTAAATACATTCCCAATTCAATATATATAACAATCTCGTAGAGATTTTCTATTTTATTTTTGATCATTACTCTTTCCGTAGTTATTTTATGAAATTTTTGATTTGAGGCATATGTGGCATGATTCTTAAGTCAGTTGAACGAGATTTATGCATGTTTTCATGTTGTAATTTTTGTAGGTTAGTTTGGATGACCAAAGTCATTTGTAATATCCCACACATTTTATAATTTTATTTTGATAGCTCCCACAAAGTTTGATATGGTTTTGAGGTTGTATCATGGCTGGGGGACAATGGTCCATTAGTGTTATGGAATTTTTAAAATAAGTTTCAGATTCAAATGCATCATCATAATAGTCGGGGTCTGCATTAGGGTCGTGCCATGGAGGTAAAGACTTATCCAAATGCCCAAAATAGTTGGGCACTACGGTAGTGTCATGCCAGGTGATAGCTCTATACCACATTGCTGGCCTGGCGCATTAGTCCTGTGCCACACGACTTCCCCCGACGATGTAATCCCTCTACTTTTCTTTTGGTTTTTCAAGGAAAAATCAGTCCTTTAGACCCTAAATGACCCTATAACCGTTGAATAATCATATTCCCTCAACACTTAAAAAGATTTTGACATGCATTCTCGTCTCAACTCTCTAGAAAAAATAAGAAAGGATTTTCTCCCCAAAATTCAACTTCTAAGGCTCCAAATTCAAGCTTTCCTTCAAGAAGTCATCAAGTATTTCCTTTCATCCTTTTTCTTAAAGACTTATTCTTTTTAACGAATTGTGAATTTACTAACTAATATTCAAATACAATTTTCAATAGCTTGATTTGTATTCTCTTTAAATAAGAATTTTATCCATTCTTACTAAATTTAGGTCATTATTGGGTTAATTATCTATAAGACCGCGCAAAGTTCTAGTCATTTCAGTCCTATAAAGAATGCCAAAAGAGGTCCCAGACTTAGAAAATTTTATCCAAGTATTGACACTTAGTTTCAGTTTATCCTTGATATTTTAATGGCATTATTTATGATCTTTTCGGCCTTAGATTGCCAATTTTTAAATTTATTTATGATTAGGGAGGTCAATAGATCATATTGGGTGAGTTTCAGAATTTTCAGACATCGTTTGAGTCATGTTTTGATGGATAAAATAGCAAGCCAACATGATCTTGACGCGTCATATTGGCTATCGCGTCGTACCCATCAACAGGATGTGTCAATGATCGCATTGACCCCATCGACGCGGTGCATCGCCTATCGCATCACTGCCTTGTTTGGCTCATTAACTTTCAAGTTTCCAAAGGTATTTAGGTCCCTTTTCCCCTCACCTAATTCAGCCAAAAAGCCAAATTAAGCTCCCAAAACGGCAAAATACATTTATTTTTCACAAATCCTCTCAAGAACAAAACCCTAGGTTCATCAAGTTTAAGTCCAAGTTCTAAGAAATCTCTAACAATATTCATGAAATCAAAATTTAAGATATGTTAAGTGTTTAATCTTGAGTTTCCTTCCACCCTTGGAGTTTAAGAATCCTTTTTAAACACGATAAGTTTTTAGATTCATTATTTACATGCACTAATTGGGTTGTATTCATGTTTGTGTTGTTGTATAGGTTTCAATTCCACATTTAATTATAATTTTCATGAACATAAGATATCATGAATGTTTATTGATGTAATTTCCATGTAAAAACACTTGAAATTGCAAGTTTAAGTTGTAGTCATGATGCTTATGTGTTGTTCATTACTATGTGCATTAATTATGCTCCCCAAGTATTTGATAGAATGTCCATGTGAATTCAATAGTGTAATTCATGACATATTATCATGTGTTCTTATTCATGTACAAGTTCATGACCTCCAAGGGTTTGATAAAATATCTCAGTGAATGAATTATGAACAATTGACTATTGTTATGCATTCAAGATTTGTTATGTTTTATTATCGATGCTATCGAGTCTTGGGGGTATTTATTACCCGAAATCTAGTTGTTCACTTAGTTGTAGTAATTATAGAATAGTCCCAGTAAAGGTCAAGAACAGTAGTACTCAGTCAGCAACAGAACTCAGTGAAGTCAGTCTAGTTTAGTCAGTCAACAAGATCGGTGTAAGTTCAGTTTAGCTTAGTATAGTCTAGTGATCAGTTCAGTGTTGATGCAGTTGGGAGTAGGATTGAGCATCGAACGAACCCAGGGATGGGGGTATTCCTGCCAGCAGAGGGTTTGACAATTAGTAGCAGTCCCTGTGTTACAAAACTACGTAGACAATGAAGGTTAAGTCGTCCTCCTTCCAGACTAGGGTTGATGCCATTATATATATATATTTCATAATTCTTCCTACCAAATTAGGGTTGACCCAGCATTTTTAGTATCCCGTGAAAAGGTGCTAACATCCTTCCAACCGGGGTTACAAATTGGACCCCAAATCAGTTTATATCGGGGTATGTTGGTTAGATGAACATTTCAGTCCCAATATTCACTAAAGAACTCATTCAGTTCTACAGAACTATGGTTATAAATTATTAGTTACTCAGCCATCAGAATTTAGTACTTAATTTTAGTATAATCTCAAATACATGATGTATATCTATATGCATAGTATTGCATGTTCAGTATGTTCAGTAGTTAAAGTTTTAGATATACACTTATCCAGTTACTTCATGATGTTTATTCAGTCAGTTATCATCTCATGCATATGAACCCATGTATATCAGCCTTACCTCACTTAGCATACCAGTATATTTCACGTACTATTGCATACTCTCTTCTACTCTATGATGTCTTATATCATAGGTTTAGAAACACGGGTTCCTGATAAAACTTAACAGCTTAAGATATCAGCAGCAGATTCAGTAGTGAGTCCTCATCTATCGAGGATATTATTTTATTTTAGTATTTCAACAGATTTAGTATGTTCAGTAGTCCGGGTTAGTTGGGGACTTGTCCTATCAACTCCACATTCAGACATTTAGAGGCTTTCGGAGAAGATTACTTCAGATAGATGTTCAGTATTTTTTGTATTATTATAAGTATTAAGTATTTGTTTTCAATTTATGAACCTTATGGCATTTTCAGCCTAACTTCCACATATATATTCAGTATTATTATTTAGTGCTCACAATAGGTACCAGTCATGGTTTAGCTTTTCATCCTTTGGGGTCGTAAGCACCGTGTGATGCCCAGGGTGTAGTCTCAGGGCATTACAAACTCACAGTGCTTATGACCCCGAAGGATCATAAGCTAACCCATGACTGGTACCTTCTGTGTGCGCTGAATAATAATACTGAAAATATATGAAAAAGTAAGGCTAAAACTGCCATAAGGTTCATAAACTGAAAACAAATACTAAATACTTATAATAATACTAAAAATACTAAACATCTGTCTAAAGTAATCTTGTTCGAAAGCCTCTAACTGTCTGAATGTAGAGTTGATGGGACAAGTCCATAACTAACCCTGACTACTGAACATACTAAATCTACTAAAATGATGAAATAAAATGATATCCTTGATGGATGAGGACTCACTACTGAATTTGTCGCTGATATCTTGAGCTGCTAAGTATGATTAGGAACCCATGCATCTGAACCTATGATATGAGACATTATAGCGCAAAATAGAGTATGCGTCAGTACATGGAATGTACTGGCATGCTAAGTGAGGTAAGGCTGATATACATGGGTTCATATGCATAAGATGATAACTGATTGAATGAACATCATGAAGTAACTAGATAAATGTATATCCAAAACATTAACTGCTGAACGTACTGAACATGCAATACTACACATATTGATATACATCATGTATATAAGATTATACTAAAATTGAGTATTGAATTTTGATGGATGAGTAACTGATAACTGATAGCCATAGTTCTGTACAACTGACTGAGTTCTTTACTGAATATTGGGACTGAAATTGTAATTATTTAAATGTTTGTCTAACCAACATACCCTGGTATAAACTGATTTGGGGTCCAATCTATGACCCCAGTTGGGAGGGTGTTAGCATCTTTCCACGGGATACTAACAATGCTGGGTCAACCTTAATCTGGCAGGAAAACTCATGAAATATATATATAATGGTGTCAACCCTATTCTGGCAGGAGGAAGACTTACCTTATATTGTCTACATAGTTCTTTAATATAGAGACTGCAAATAAGGGTCAAATCCTCTACTGGAAGGAATGCCTCGATCCCTGGGTTCGATCGGTGCTGAATCCTACTGCCAACTAAATCGAAACTTAACTGATCACTAGACTATACTAGGCTTGACTGAACTGCCACTGATCATGTTGACTCACTAAACTGGACTGAGTTCACTGAGTTTTATTACTGACTGAGTACTATTTTTCTTGATCTTTACTGGGACTAGTCTATAACTACTACAACTAAGTAAATAGCTAGATTTTGGTAATAAATACCCTTAATACTCGATAGCATCGATAATAAAACATAACAAATCTTGAATGCATAACAATAGTCAATTTTTTACAATTCATTCACTGAGAACACGTGAAAATATGTCATGAATTACACTATTTAATTCACATGGACATTCTATCTAACACTTGGGGAACATAATTAATGCACAAGGTAATGAACAACACATAAGCATCATGACTACAATTTAAACTTGCAATTTCAAGGATTTTAACGTGGGAATTACATCAATCAACGTACATGCTATCTTTTCTTCATGAAAATTATAGTTAAATCTTGAATTGAAATCGACACAGTAACACAAACACGAATACAACCTAATTTGCGCATATAAATAATGAATCTGAAAACTTGTAGTTAATAAAAAAGGGTTCTTGAACTCAAAGGGTAAAAGGAAACACAAGGATGAACACCTAGCCTGCCATGATTGTTTATTTCTTGAAGATTGTTGGTTATTTCTTTGAACTTGGACTTGAACTTGATGAACCTAGGGTTTTCTTCTTGAGAGAATTTGTGAAGAAAGAATGTATTTTGCCCTTTTGGGAGTTTATTTCGTGTTTTGGCTGAATTGGGTGAGGGTAAACGAACCTAAATAACCTTGAAAACTCATAAGTTAATGAGCAAAACTAGACAATTTATGCGATAGGTGACGCGCCTCATTGATTGGGTTGACAGAATCACCAACGCATCACATCATTGGGTACGACATAATAGCCAACACGACGTGTCAAGATCATATTGGCTTGCTATTTTGGCCATCCAAACATGACTCAAATGATGTCCAAAAATTCCGAAACTCATCAAATATGACGTATTGACCTCCCTTATCATGAATCAATATAAAAATCAACAATCTAAGGATGGAAAGATCGTAAATGATGCCATTGAAATATTGAGGCCAAAATAAGACTAAGTGTCAATACTTCGCTGAAATTTTCTAAGTCTGAGACCTCCTTTGGCATGCTATATAAGACTGAAATGACTAGGATTTTGTAGGGTCTTACAATATCTCCCCCTTGGGAATATTCATCCTCGAATGAGACTGACTGAACTGACAAGAACCGAGATACTGTACTTACATTAACATGCATAACTAAAGCATGACTGAATTCTGGAGACATGAGACATGACCAAACTATTTCATGAATGCATGAATGATATGAGAATGTTATGCACCTATAACTAAGCATGGAATAAAGTAAATCTAAGGAAGACTGTTACCTTAGAATGAGTTTAGGTTTGCGTAGAAGAGGTGAGGATACTTGGTTTGGATGTCTTCCTATGCTTTCCAAGTAGCTCCCTCCATGGACTGATTCCGCTAAAGAACTTTGACCAAAGGAACTTCTTTGTTTCTTAGTCTGCAAATATGACGATCAAGGATCTCGACTGGGACTTCCTCATAAGAGAGACTGTTCTAAACATCTATACTCTCTATGGGGACTAAAATTGCTGGGTCACCTATGCAGTTCTTTGGCAAAGAGACATGAAACACTGGGTGCACTGATACTAAGTCTGCAAGTAACTCAAGCTCATAAGCTACCTTACCAAAACAACTCAAGATTTTTTAAAGACAAACATATAGGGAACTAAGCTTTTCCTTCTTACCAAATCTCTTTATTCCCTTCATGGGAGAGATTTTTAAGTACACAAAGTCACTAATTTAAAACTCAAGATCTTTCTTCTCACATCTGCATATGATTTCTGTCGGCTCTAGGCTACCCTAAGCCTCTTTTTGGTTAATTTCACTTTCTTTAAAGCATCAAACACCAAGTCAGGCACCACTACCTCATCCTCACCTACCTCAAACTAACCAATGAGAGATCTACATCTTCTTTCATAAAGAGCCTCAAATGGAGCCATCTGAATATTGGAATATTGGTTGTTATTATATGCGATCTCAATCAAAGAAAAATGGTCATCCCAACTGCCTTTAAAGTCAATGAAACACTCTCTCGACATATTTTCTAAAGTCTGAATAGTCCTTTCTGCTTGACCATCTTTCTGAGGGTGAAATGCTATACTAAGGTCAACTTGGGTACGAAGACCCTTCTGACAAGATTTCCAAAAATGAGAGGTAAATTGCATACCTCTACCTGAAATAATGGACAACGGGATGCCATGTAATCTAACTAACTCTCTGATATAGAGCCTGGAATAGTCCTCGACTGAATAAGAAGTATTAACTGGCAAAAAATAGGCTAATTTGGTAATTTTGTCCACAATGACCCAAATTGAGTCATGCTGACGACGAGTATAAGGCAAACCCATCTCAAAGTCAATGTTCACTTCCTCTCACTTCCAAGTGGGAATACTAAACTCCTGCATAGATCCACTAGGCTTTTAGTGCTTAATCTTCACCTGTTGACATATGGAGCACTTAGCTACAAACTCTACAATATCTCTCTTCATCCTACTCCATCAATAGATCTCCCATAAATCGCGGTACATCTTAGTGGTACCTGGATATATAGAGTAGTACGCACTATTTTCTTCTGCAAGAATTCGCTGTCTCACTCTATCCACACATGGCACACAAAGCCTGCCTTGGCAATGCAACATACTATCTCCCCCTTAGGAGAGAACCTCCACTTTGTGAACTCCGACTGACTCTTTCAGCTTAACTAAATAGGGATCCCTGTCCATTTTTTCTTTTACTTTAGAAACCAAACATAATTTTAAACTATTTTGCACCCAAACACTACCCTCAGCCAAATCAACTAAATGCACACTTAGTCTGGCAAGCTAATAAGTTTCCTGAACTAAATTCTTTTTACCATCCTCAATGTGAGCAATACTACCCATGGACAACCTACTGAGGCAATCTGCCACTACATTAGCCTTGTCTGGATGATACAAAATACTCATGTCATAATATTTCAACAACTTTAAACACCTTCTCAGATGCAAGTTCAGGTCTTTCTGTGAAAACACATACTGTAGGATTTTTTGGTCTATGAACATATGAATATGCACCCCATACAAAAAGTCCCTCCAAATCTTTAAGGAAAACACAATAGTTGGTAATTCAAGATCATGGGTGGGATAATTCTTTTCATGGGGCTTATGCTATCTCAAGGCATATGACACAACCTTACCCCTCTACTTCAAACCACACCCCAAGCCAACTCTAGAAGCATAACAATATACAAAAAATCTATCTGAACCATTGGGCAACATCAAAATTAGGAAGTGAGTCGAGTCTTCAACCCCTAAAAACTCTTCTCACAAGAATCTGGCCATTGGAACTTGACTTTCTTCTGAGTTAATCTGGACATGGTGAATGCAATAGAAGAAAATTATTTAAGAAACCATCGGTAATAGCAAGCCAAACCTAAGAAACTTTTAATATCTGAAGAAGAGATGGGTCTAGGCTAGTTTCTCACTGCTTTGGTCTTTTGGGGATCAATTGTAATACCATCACTGGAAATGATATGACCAAGGAAAGCTATTGATATTAGCCAATCTTTACACTTACTAAATTTGGCAAATAACTTATTGGCTTTGAGAGTCTATAATACCATTTGGAGATGATCTGCATGATCAAGTTCACTGTGAGAGTAAACAAGAATATCATCAATAAAGACTATGAAGAACATGTCCAAGTACTTCTTGAACGCATGGTTTATCAAGTCCATGAAAGCTGCTGGAGCATTGGTAATACCAAACGACATGAATAGGAACTTAAATTGACCATATCAAGTTCAAAAAGTTGTTTATAAAATGTCACATTGCTTGACTCTGAGATGATGATGGTCGGATCTGACGTCTATCTTAGAAAATTAACTGACACCCTGAAGTTGGTCGAACAATTCATTGATTCTAGGAAGTGGATACTTGTTTTTGATTGTGACTTTGTTCAACTAATGACAGTCAATACACATTCTGAAAGAATCGTCTTTCTTTCGCACGAATAGAACTGGTGTGCCCCATGGGGAGACACTAGGCCTCATGAATCCCTTATCTAGGATGTCTTTCAAATATTCTTTTAGATCTTTAAGTTCAACTGGAGCCATTCTACTTAATGGAATAGAGAAGGGCCGAGTATTAGGAAGAAGGTCTATTCCAAAGTCAATTTCCTTTTCGAAAGGAACTCCAAGAAGATATTTGGGAAACAAATTTGTAAATTATCTTGCTACTGGAACTAACTCAGGGTTAGGAGTCTCAGAACTAGAGTCTTTGACTCACACTAGATAATAGACACACCCCTTGGATATTATTTTTCTCGCTCTAAGGTCTGAAACAAGTTGTCCCTTAAGTGCTGTGGTACTACCCCTCCATTCAAGGACTGGTTCATTTGGGAACTGGAAATAGACAACTCTTTTCCTACAATCAACTGAGGCATAGCATGAATAGAGCCAATCCATTTCGAGAATGAAATCAAAATTTGTCATCTCTAACTCTATTAAGTCTGATGAAGTAACTTTCTAAGATGCCATAAATGGAAAGTTCTTGTATACTTTCTAGGATATGATAAACTTAACCACTAGGGAAGGGACTGATAAAGTCTCTGTTTACATTAGGAGAAGTTTCTTGATCTTGTCGGGACTGGAGTGCATAGAGCCTATTTGGGCATTGCCCATTGGAGGCACTGGAAGTGACACCCTACTGAGACGAGCGATCGAACTGAGTTGGAGGACAATTATGCTGAATCTGTGAACCCACTTGAGGATACTCTTTGATCCTATAGCCTGGATTACCTTATCCAAAATATACATCGCTGGCAGCCCTGCAGGCATCCTGATGATTTTTCCCATATTTTTGACAAAGAGGATCCATTAGAGCACTGCTAACACTACCCTGAGATTTAGAGCCTTGCGCCCTATCCTTATTACCATTTCTAAATTTTGCCACTGAAGCACTAGAAGAGTATGGATCTGGGAATGAATATGTTAGGTGGAACTGAGGATGATTACCACCCTTTGACTTAGGCTGAGTGAAGTTGAAGACACCTGTTTTAGCCTTCTTATTCTCTCTTTCTTTCTCGTTAGTTTTCTATTCCTCCATCTGCTGAGCATGGACCATCAACCTAGCCAAGTATATCTCCTTAATTAACATTGTAATCCTACACTCTTTGACTATACTATTAGACACACCAGACATGAACTTACTCATTTTAGACCCGCTATCCGCTACCACATGAGGAGCATACCTGGACAACTAAGTAAACTTAATGAAATACTTTTTCACACTCATCCTGCCCTGCTTCAATTTAATGAACTCTAAAACCACGGCTTCCATCAACTCCAACAGGAAGAACCTATCAAGAAAGGAAGTAGCAAACTCTTTTCCTTATATAGGCCCTGCATCTGTGACCCTATATACCTTCCACTACTTGAACCATGAATGAACCACATCCTACAACTGATAAAAAGCTAACTCAGCACTCTCACTAGCGGTTACCCCCATAATGTCTATTCCCTTTTATAATATGTCAAGGAATTTTTGTGGGTCCTCTTCAGGTTTAGACTCTGAAAATGAAGGAGAGTTTATTTGGGTGAAGTCTCCAATTCTAGTTGTAGCAGTATCAGCCACTAGGTTAGCCTGAACAACAACTGGACATTCATTTTGGGCTGCTAAAGAATGAGCTAGGGTGGTGAAAGCTGCTTTGAATTATATACGTGAAACATGCTCATTTAGGGGATCTTCTTGAATAAGTAGACGTGCTGGCTGGTTCCTAGTCCTTTTTCGTTGGTCTTTCTACGAGGCATGTTTTGTAACAGAAGAAAAAGTTAGATTATTCAGAGATTTTAACTTGAGCTCATGCTCACTCACACGATATGAGCACTAAAAGAAGGGAAATTTTTTCCTAAAAATGCCTCATAGCCTCTTGTCCATGAGTGTGGTGCGCTACACACCCATGCACATGACTCTACTTAATGTGGCTTTCAAACTCCCTAGGACTCTTTATGTAATGACCCGAACTAGGGCCTGGCTGTGACGGACATCCCAAACCATGAAGGCTCAAATGTCCAACTCTATCTGGTAGTGTTGCATAACATTCATATAATAAGAGAATATGCGGAAATACAATCTGATACAAAAACATGTTCATTAACTCCAAGTTTCAAGACATGAGAATAAAGGTTAGAAATCAAAACATCTAAATAAGATCTAACTCAGTTTGCGAAATCTCTACTACATCCCAAAACTGTTCTGAAAACTGAGACAAGGCCCCCAGTAGATCAAACTAACGGAATAGCATAATGTAAAATAACAGGCCTTATGGAAAAAATAAGGCTCACCACTGAACGGATCACTTCTCTCTAGAATACTCTACTGATTAGCTCAACCCTTTGACTGATCCTCCAAACATGAGAGGTAGGGGGTCAATACAGATTTACTGGTACACAGAGAAAGTCCAAAATACTAATTTATAGTCAATATATATGAGATCAATTTAAAATAGTTCATAAACATATCATATAGTAAGAAATCTCATGGGTATTTTCAAAAGACTCTGTAAAATCATCTGAACTCTGTGACACTCTTCATTTTACTTCTGTGCTAGGTGGTATACCTTACAACTCTGAAATTCCATGGGCTATATGGAATCCACCATTGACTCGGCAGGGATGCCACCAACCCAAGTGTGCCGCAAGGGTTGAAGTCTCTCACTCTGCTACAGCACACGACCGTCGCCAACGTTAAAATAATATACCCAAATCGGTAAATCACGGTTTTAGACTAAGAGTTACATGAACTCAAACCTTCTTTGGGTAACCACGTAACCATCTTTAAGCCCAGTTTTAACTCTTTAAAACATTCATTCTCTGAAATCTAACTCTGAATTTATACTCTGTTATGGGATACATACTTATGGTATAGTCATACTATTGACTTGCAAGTCACCTCTCTGAGCTATTAATAACATATTATAATCTTTGTTTCCAAAACATAGGCTTGTGACCACCATATCAATAAATTAATTCAAAGAAACACTTTTTCAAACCTCATGTAAACACATGCAAGTAACTCTCTTTGTCAAGCATTTGATTAATACAAGGTGGTCATGTCAATTTTTTCAATCACATGCAACTCTTTCTCATTTAAAACAAGGGTGTAATTATATCAAGAAGCTCCCTATCATCATCTCTAAATCATTCTTAAGAACTAAGGTATTGAGAAAACTAGTTTCAAAACCATAAATCATGCATTTCAAATCATTCACAGTAAGATCATAAACTTGAATTTATCACAAGAGAGGGACTTCATAATCTATGCTCTCAAAAAAATCTTAAATTTCAATTTCATACATATACATTTACTTGTAAATCAATTTATGGAGATGAGGCCTAAAGGCCAAAACAACAATATTAATAACATGCATAAAGCATAATAAAAATCATGGATTTCAAAATCATAAATGAGTGTTTCAACAAGCCCATGCATTTTTAGGATAAACCCCATGTAACTTAATTTAGAAATTTGATGGATGATTCTTGAAGCCTACAATTTGGGGATTCCAAATCTCCAATCAATCTTGAAAACCCACGGTTAAATCTTGAGTTATTTGGGTTTTTAATTTGAAACCCTAGAGAGTGTTCTTGAGTAATTTGGATGATTGTGAATGTATTTTGGTATCTTTGGGATTAACTCCCATGTTTAGGCTGATCCGGAGATAGAAAAAACCCAATATACCCTTAATGAGATCGAATAAAAAATAAAACTGGGAGCCCAATTTCATGGACCACCACAATGCGCCACAATCGCGGTGGCTTATGGGAAATTGACAACTGGGATTCTTAAGGTCACCACGAAGTGGAGCCATCACGTTGTCCCACTGGTTGGGACCTGAAACTGTAGCGTAACATGGAAAAATCACGCTATGCCATTGGAATTTAACAATTTCTAAATAGGCCTCCTTGGCGATGCACCAAGCACTAAAATGACAGTGTTTTACAACTAAATTAGCCATAACTTCTTGCCCGGGCATCATATTTGTGTGAATCTTATATTGACGAAAAGCTTATTAAATTTTCCATATGATAAAAAGTCAAAATTAAGGAAATTATATATGGTTTAAACTTTACTCACTTTGGAAGTAAAAAATGAGACTAAGTTTCTTTGACACAATTCTAGTAATTTAACTCTAAGAGCATATTACCATGAGCTAACACATGGATAATTTTTGCGGGGTGTTACATTATCCCCCCTTAGGATCATTCATTCCTGAATGATGATGCGAAACACAGACAACCATGATTTAAAGTATACTAAGGCCATAAAAGAATAAGACAAGGATTGTACCTTCCATTTCGTCATCCACCGGATCAAACAAGTTTGGGTATCTATCTCTCATATCATTTTTTGATTCCCAAGTTGCTTCCTCAACTTTTTGATTTTGCCACAACACCTTAACCGACACTATCTCTTTGCTCCTCAACTTTTGAACTTGGTAATCTAAGATTGCAATAGGTTCCACTTCATATGCTAATGAGTCTGTCACCTTGATATCCTTTAAAGGAAACACTATGGAATGGTCTCTAATACATTTCTTTAGCATGGATATGTGAAATACCGAATGAACAAAGCCCAAATTTGCAGGCAACTCTAACTCAGAAGCAACTCCCCCTATCCTTCTCAAAATTTGTTATAGCCCTATATAGCGAGGACTCAGCTTACGTCTCTTCTCGAAACGCATGATTCCCTTCATAGGAGAAACTTTGAGAAATACCCAATCCGCAACCTCAAACTCTAAGTCTCTTGTCCAAACATCGGTTTATGACTTCTGTAGACTCTGGGCTATCTTAAGTTGTTCTCTAATAATTTTCATGTCCTCCATTGACTGATGAACAAGATCAGGCCCAAAATAACTAAGTCTCAACCAGTTTATACCACCCTATTGGGGACCTACATCTTCTTCCATACAATGCCTCGAAAGGAGCCATCTTAATACTAGCATGGTAACTATTATTATATGTGAACTCTATCAATGGAAAGTGATCCACCCAACTCCCCTTGGAGTCAATTATGCAGGCCCTTAACATATCCTCAAGAGTCTGAATGGTGCGCTCAGCTTGCCCATCAGTCTGAGGGTGGAATACAGTACTTAGGTTCACTTAGGTACCTAAACCCCTCTGAAAAGACCTCTAAACCTGTGAAGAAAATTGCGTACCTTAGTTAGATATGATGGATAGACGTGCTCCATAAAAACGTACTATCTTCTCAATATACATCTTGGCATAGTTATCTCCCAAATAGTTAGTTCTGATAGGTAAAAAGTGGGCTGACTTGGTCAGTCGATCAATAATCACCCAAATTGAATCATAATGGCTTCGGGACCTCGAAAGTCCCACGATGAAGTCTATGTTGGTCATCTCCCATTTCCACAAAGGCTAGGCTATCTCTTTGGAAGTACCACCTAGCCTCATATGGTCTACTTTTACTTGTTGACAATTCAAACACTTGGCAAAAAAATTATCCACATCACGCTTCATATTATTCCACCAGTAAATAGCTTTCAGATCATGATACATCTAAGTAGAGCCAGGATGAACAACATACCTCAAAGTGTGAGCTTCATCAAGGATCCTCTTTCGTAACCCATCTACTTTTGGCACACATAGTGTGCCTTGATATCTCAAAACTCCATCACCACCAATTTCAAAAGACATTACCTTCTGTTGACCCACATCTTTCTTGATCTACATCAAGATGGATCTTCAACCTGCTTCTCTTTAACTTCAGCACAAAGGGAAGAATTAGCTACCTCATGAACAACCACTCCCCTATCTTCGAAATCCCAAAGTTGCTTTCCTAGATTTATAAGCCAGTGAATATCCTTCACCATCTCCCTCTTTCCCTTATCAACATGCAAAATATTGGCCACAGATAACCTTCTGAGTGCGTTGGCTACCATATTTGTCTTGCACAGATGGTAGTGTAGGCTCATGTCATAATCCTTTAAAAGTTCCAACCAATGCCGTTGACTGAGGATTAATTCGTTTAGTGAGAAAACATACTGCAAACTCTTGTGGTCAGTAAATATATCAACATATAACCCATAAAGATAATGCCGCCAGATTTTGAGCGCAAACACCACAACTGCTAACTCCAAGTCATGGGTGGGGTAATTTTGCTCATGCATTTTTAACTGCCTAGACACATAAGCCACCACTTTACCACGGTACATATGTACACACCCAAGTCCCACACGGGACGCATCACAGTACACATCCGTACCTTTCAAAAAAGTCAAAATAGGAGCAGTTGTCAACTTATCTTTTAATTTCTCAAAACTATTCTCACAGGAGTCAGAACACACAAACTTTACCTTTTTCAAAAAAAACTTAGCAAGTGGTGCAGATATGGAAGAAAAACACTCTAGAAATCTTTTGTAATACCCTGCCAAACCAAATAAGCTTTGAATATCGGTTGGATTCATAGGAATGGACCATTTTCTCATTGCCTCAATCTTCTAGGGATCAACCTTAATTCCTTCATTAGACACGATATGCCCCAAGAAATTAATAGCATTAAGCCCGAATTCGCACTTAGAAAATTTTGCATACAACTCATGATCTTTGAGAGTCTGAAAGATGAATCGAAGGTGATTGTCATGGTCCTCCTCACTCTTGGAATAAATTAGAATATCATTAATGAAAACTATAATAAACATATCTAAAAAAGGAGGGAACACCCTATTCATAAGGTCCATGAAACCCACGGGGGCATTAGTCAACCCAAAAGACATGACTAAGAATTCATAATGACCGTATCAGGTTTGGAAAGCTATTTTAGGAATATCTGACTCTCTAACCTTCAACTGATGGTAACTCGAACGAAGGTCTATTTTTGAAAAACAATTAGCAGCCTGAAGCTGGTAAAAAAGATCATCAATTTTAGGAAGAGGATATTTATTTTTTTAACAGTGAACTTATTCAGCTGACGGTAATCTATACACATACATAGGGAACCATCTTTCTTTCGTACAAAGAGTATAGGAGCACCCCAGGGAGAAACACTAGGACAGATAAAAATTTATCTAAAAGATCTGCTAGCTGCTCTTTCAACTCTTTCAAATCTACAGGAGACATTCTATATGGCAGAATAGAGATGGGACGGGTATCTGGTAACAAATCAATACCAAAATCTATCTCCCTATCAGGTGGATTCCTGGGAGATCATCTGGAAAAACTTCTGGTAACTCATTCACCACAGGGATGGACTAAAGAGAAGGGATCTCGATATTCAAATCTTTAACCCAAATAAAATGATACAAACAACCCTTAGAAATGAGTTTATAGGCTTTGATACAATAGATGAACTTCCCTCTAGGTGCTAAAGAATGTCCTTCCCATTATATTGCTAGTTCATTCAGGAAAGAGAAAGTAACCTTTTGGGTTCTACAATTTAGAATGGCATAGCACGAATGAAGCTGATCCATCCCTAAGATAGCATTAAAATAAACCATGTCTAAGTCTACGAGGTCTACCACAGTATCCTGCCTACAAATAGTAACCACACAATTTCTATACACCCTTCTAGCCATAATAGAGTCTCCCACTAGAGTGGAAATAGAAAAAGGTTTGGAAATTACATCGGGCTCAAACCCAAAACCAACAGCCACATAAGGGGTCACGTAAGATAGGGTAAACTCGGGATCAAGTAACGCACAAATATCATGGGAAAAGATTTGCAACGTACTAGTAATAACATCCGATGAGGCCTCTACCTCTTGGTGGTTGGTCAAGGAGTACAACCGATTGCGGCCATTTTGGACAGCCGAAGTGGCACCCTTCTGAGGCGGTGGTGGTGCAGAAGAATTAGCCTATGACTTGGCTCCACCATCATTACCCTTTTCTGTCGGACATTCTCTCTGGATATGGCCTGGCTGGCCGCACGAATAACACACCATAGTTCCAAACTGACATCTCCCTGGATGATTCCTCCCTAATTTCTCACAATGTAGGTATGTTTGAGAGATCTAAGCTATATTTTCTTGAGACTATGAATCATGCATCCTCGGTCCCTTCTTATACTAAAAATCCTAAGTGTGCTATTTGGCTGGGGGTCTGGTCACCGAGGCACTGGTTGTAGACTCCGTATTACCCTAATTCTTCTTCTTATACCATTTTTTACCCTAATTCCCACTCTGTTGTTGACTATAGCTCTAGTTTATTATTTTGGATCTCTTTACCTGTCTGTCCTTCTCTCTAGATTCAACAATTTTGTTTTTCTTTTCCTCAACTTGCTTCATGTGGACTGATAGCCTAGCAAGATCCATGTCCCGATTCAACATTGCTCCAGGGCATTCTAGAGCTAAGTTATCTGAAAGGACGAATAAAAATTTCCTCATTCGGTCTCTCATGTTAATAGTCATCTCTAGAGCATAACAGGCTAGTTGGTTGAACCTTAGAGTGTACTCCTGGACATTCATCTTACCCTGTTTTAGATTCATAAAATCTTTACCTTTGGCCTCCCTCAGCTTGAGAGGAAAGAATCAATCAAGGAAGGCTTCCACGAACTTGGCCCAAACCGTGGGCTCTGTATGCTCACTCTTTGAATCTTCCCACTCGCTATACCATTGGTTCGCTACATCCTTGAGCTAGTAAGCTGCTAACTCAACCCACTCTACCTTATTTACATGAATCACCTTAAAGATCTTCTCCATCTCATCCACAAACTCCTGTGGATCCTCTTTTACCTTGGTACCAGTAAACTTGGGCGGGTTCATCCTCATGAACTGGCCCACTCTTGTATCCTCGGACGTAATAGATGTAGACCCAATACCTTCCAACTATTGAGTC
Source organism: Capsicum annuum (assembly GCF_002878395.1). Taxonomy (NCBI): domain Eukaryota; kingdom Viridiplantae; phylum Streptophyta; class Magnoliopsida; order Solanales; family Solanaceae; genus Capsicum; species Capsicum annuum. The sequence continues at coordinate 3,012,089 of NW_025820303.1, forward strand.
TGTGTGGCTACCAACTGGGCAAGCATGTGAATGGACTATATAAATTTTGTATTAGATACCTCTCTCTCACTAGGCTGAGTATGGTTAGTCCCCGTTTAGGGAACAATAAGTGCCCTAAGTAGGCTGTTCTGAGTAGGTGGGACTCCCAGAGTAGAATGAATCTCTAGAGTCTGAACTCTGTTTTAGGTCCTCACCCCATGAGTAGGATGGACCCCATCTGTTTGTGCATTCTGATTGATAGTATGACCGGGAGGCATAATTGTTTTTTTGAAATAAAAGAGATCATCGATTAGGGGAAAACACAGACTCTGAAGCACGAACTAAACCAAAAAGAAGAGAAATATTCCTAAATTCCTAGTAGCCTCTTGCTTATAATTGTGGTACGCTACACACCCATAAATAAGATTCTACCCGACACGATTTCTCAGACACCCTGGGACCATGAACTGTACTCTGATACCAAGTTTGTCATGACCCAAACTAGGGCCTGTCCATGACAGACATACTGAACATTGAAGGCCCAAATGTCATACTCTATCTGGTAGTCATGCATAACATTCATATAATAAGAGAATATGCAAAAATACTATCTGATACAAAAACATGGTTATTAACTCTGAGTTTCAATACATGAGAATGAAAGTTACAATTCAAAATGTTAGAATAAGATCTGACTCAGTTTGCGAAATCTCTACTATATCTCAAAACTGTTTAAAAACTGGGACAAGGCCCCCAGTAAACAAAACCAATGGAATAGAATGATCTAAAATAATAGGCTTTCTGGAACAAATAAGGCTCACCACTAAATGGATCACTTCTTTCTGGAATACTCTACTGATTAGTTGGACCCTTGGACTGATCCTCCGAACTTGGGAGGTAGGGGTCAATACAGATGTGCTGGTATTCAGAGCAGATCAAAAATACTAATTTACGTTCAACATATATGAGAGAAATTTAAAACAGTTCATAGATATGTCATATAGTAAGAAATCTCATAGGAATTTTTGAAAGACTTTGTAAAATCATCTGAACTTTGTGACACTCTTCATTTTACTTCTGCGCTAGGTGGTATACCCTACAACTCTGAAATTCCAAGGGCTTTATGGAATCTACAATTGACTTGGTGGGGAAGCCTCCAACCCAAGTGTACTGCAAGGGTTGGAGTCTCTGACTCTGCTACTCCACACAACCGTTGCCAGCGTAAAAATAATATACCCGGATCGGCAAATCACAGTTTTAGGCTAAGAGTTACTTGAACGTAGGCCTTCTTCGAGTAACTGCCTAACCCTCTTTAAGTCCAGTTTTAACTGCTTAAAACATGCATTCTCTCTAATCAAACTCAGAAAACATACTCTGTTATGGCATACATACTTATGGTATCATCATACCATTGACTTGCAAGTCACCTATCTGAGCCGTTAATAACATATTATAATATTTATTTTTAGAACATAAGTTTGGAACCACCATATTAATAAATAAATTCAAAATAAATCTTTCTCAAACCTCATGTAAACATATCTAAGGAACTTTCTTTGTCAAGCATTTCAATAATACAAGATGGTCAAATCAAATTTCTCAATCATATCCAACTCTTTCTCATTTAAAACAAGGGTGTAATTATATCAAGAAGCTCTCTCTTATCATCTTTAAATCATGCTCAAAAACTAAGGTATTGAGAAAACTAGTTTCAAAACCATAAATCATGAATTTCAAATCATTCACAATAAGATCATAAACTTGAATTTATCACAAGAAAGGGACTTCATAATCTGTGCACTCAAACAAATCTTAAATTTCAATTTCATACATATACATATACTTATAAATCAATTTAAGGGGATGAGGAATAAAGGTCAAAACAACAATATCAATAACATACATAAAGCATAATAAAAATCATAGATTTCAAACCCTTTTTACATATTCATGCTTTATAATTTTTAAATCATAATTGAGTGTATCAATAAGACCATGGATTTTTAGGATAAACCCCACATACCTCAATTTAGAAATTTGATGGATTATTCTTGAAGCCTATAAGTTGGAGATTCCAAATCTTCAATAAATCTTAAAAACCCATGGTTAAATCTTGAATTTTTTGGGTTTTTAGTTTGAAACCCTAGAGAATGTTCTTGAGTAATTTGGATGATTGTGAATGTATTCTGGTGTCTTTGGATTAAATCTCATATTTAGGCTGATAAAGGGATAGAAAATACCCAATATACCCTTAATAAGATGGAATAAAAAATATAACTGGGAGCCCAATTTCATGGGATTCTTAAGGTCACCGCGACGGGGAGCCATTGCGTTGTCCCACTGGTTGGCACCTGAAACTTCAGCACAATGCACCACAATCAAGCTATGCTACTGGAATTTGACAATTTCTAAATAGGCCCCTTCCACGACGCGCCAAGCACTAAAATGATGGTGTTTTATGACTAGAACTTAAATTAGCCATAACTTCTTACCTGAACATCAAAATTGGGCAAATCTTATATCGACGGAAAGATCATTTCATTTCCCATATGATAAAAAGTTGAAATTAGGTAAATTATATATGATTTAAACTTTACTCACTTTGAAAGTAAAAATTGAGACTAAGTTTCTTTGACACAATTCTAGTCATTTAACTCTAAGAGCATATTAACACGAGCTAACACATGGATGATTTTTGTGGGGTGTTACACTTTAGAAACTTAGGCTCTGATACCAAGTTTGTAATGCCCTGAGACTACATCTTGGGCGTCACATTATCATAACATCTATATGTTTAATCATATGGTGTGCTTTACCATTATTCTTGATATAAAATACATGGTTTAGTAAATATTATAGGTTTTTTAAAGATATTAACTACTTAGCATGAAATCAGTACAATGAACATAAATTCATTATGATACTCATGAATTTGACTCGTGGTTATGAAACAGACACTAAAGCATGAATAATTTTCAGACTTATATTGCAATCTAGTTATGCTTAATTGATAATTAATTTTATATTGTATGAGTATTAGTATTTTGGGAGTAGTAATGAGCACCAAGAAGACAAGGGTTCAACATACCCAAGTCTTAGAATTGTATTCCACCCTAGGTATTATATTTGCCCAAAGAGATCCAGTTTAGTGATCATACATGCCTTTATATCCAAGCAAGGTGTAACACCCTAAAGTTAAGATAAGATTCATTCTTCAAGTATATTAAGAATCAAACATATTAACTTGGTAGTATGTCAAGTGATTTAGACATAAATTAAGGCCAGAAGTTATTACTAGCTCAGGGTCAAGTATAAACTTCCTTACTGATTGAGTTATTATGTAGGATCTCTTTATAATCAATCTCAAATGAGTGTTACTCATAGAATATAATAAGTTTTGTAGCTCAAGACCCACAAAATAAAATAGTTTTGAGTCTTCTTTTCAACGCAGTCAATCGTTCATAAATTTGAGTCTTGTGTAAAAGGTTATGCTTATTTCACCTAAGAGTTTGTGTCTGCCAAAGATTGATGACTGAATTGACAAGCCATCAACTAATTGATATCCATCAACCAAGTGGTCAAATGATAATTTTCTGTAATGTTAAAATATTTTCTAAGGGGTTGTTAGATATTTTTAACACCTAAACTAATCATTTAAGTTATCCTAAGGCTTACATATAATAATAAAATTCTTGAATTCTCCATTAACTTAAAATTCATCAGACAGTTAGTCAGAAATAAGATAAAGAGACAATTTTCCTCTTCCTCGGGGAAAACTAGGGTTCTCTAATCTCAGGTTACAATTTTAAAGATTTCTTCAATGTTTTCATCTCCATGTATGTGGGATGTCATCAATCGATCCTTTCCTCCTCTTCGAGGAAAACTAGGAATCTCAAATCTTAGGTTACAATTTCAATGAGTTCTTAATATTTTCATCTCCGTGTATGTGGGATTCATTAATGGGTTCTTTCCACCCATTGAATCCCTAAGTGAGTGATTTTTCTTAATTAAATTCATCCTCCAAAGAGAAAATTCCATGTAAAATATAGGTTTTGTTTTATTTTACTATCTCATCAAGAATAATCCATGAATACGTGTCCCACTCGAACATTTAATGTTATTATGGAGTTATCATTGTGAACCCTTTTGATAAATATTAAATTCTAAGTTTAGTGAGTTATTTCTTTATGGAATTTCATGTCCAGTCATATCATAAAAATTATTGAGTAGTTGCATTCTTCAAAAATGGTGGTATAAACAACAAATGATTAGGGAATTTATGCATTCATAGTTAAATATTCAGTCCATAAGTTTCATATATTTGGATACTTTAAATGAAATGGCTCTCACCTAGTCTCAAACATCAGAATTAGTAAACTCTGACATTATCAGCTATGTGGACCCATCTGGTAATTTTTGATTATGCATATTCAAAAATATTAGTTTATGATTATACATACTAGTAAACTATTTTCATCTCCATGGGTCAAGATTTAGGGTTATAGGTCCAGCCTTCTAGAGTTATTCTAAAGCTTAGCCTAACTATGTTATCTTATGCATTTTACTCTAGCCATCTCAAATCTCCCATAAACTTGCAAGTGATAGTGTTTAGAAGTTCATGACGAATTTATATGTGTGTGTGTATGTATGTGAGAGCATGCGCATGTTTGTATATGTTCTCATATCTTGTTCAGGATCTTCGACTTATAATCAAAAGATACATGACATACATGACCTCAAGATATGCCTTCAGTAATCTTGAACACTCTTTCCTAAAAGTATATTCGTAGTTATTATGGTATTTGGAATTCTATCAATGTTCATGGATCGGTTTATAAAAGCATAATTCACTGGTAGTATTGTAGTATGGTAGCTAGGTATGGCATCCATGATTATGGATAGGTTAACATCCAGATATGTCATCTCATCGAGCTATCAACAATGTTTATTTGGGAGTAATACTTATCTAAGAGTTGGAATAGGGTTCAGCGAAACCCAAAGCCTAGAAACGCATACCATCATAGGTCAAGGAGGGAGTTCTTGTCAGTTGAGAGTATCTCTCTTTGAAGGAAGTTCTCATCAGTTGATAATGGATTTCTTAACCAAAAATAGGATCATGAGTGATCACGTCAATCATTGTTTGTACCCTTGGCAAGGTATTGAACATCCTCCCAACTGGGGTTATAGCTTAGGTTCGATGTTGCTCACATAGTCAATGTCGGTTAATAGTACCTCCTATATTTAAGGCTCATATCATGAATGGACGTTATATTCAGTTTATTTAGTACAATATTAATCACTTACACGTTTATTTAATTAATCATTGCATTAGTTTATATTTCTCAGTCTAATGTTTTGTCTAGTATTTTATGTTTAGCATGTTCGGTTGCATCATAGAATAGTGCATATCTCACATGCTCATTACTTTCAATTTACTAACAACATACTTTATTTTGTGCTATATTGTATCATAATATAGGATCAAATTCTCAACATCTAGCTCACGGTTAGTACAATCTCATATCAACTCAGTAGCAGTGTTTGGTGAGTGATCATTTATCGAGGATAAGACTTATGTATACTTTATTTATTTTAGTCATTTAGTTATCAGATAGTTAGTGTTAATTGGGGGCTTGTCCAGCAACTCATCTTGGTAGAGGCTTTTAGACAAAGGGACTAGTATGTTCATCTTTATAGTTTATTAGATATTATTCATTTTATTTCATTATTGAAAATTATTTAAATCATTGATACATTATTTAGATTTTATTTTTCGCTTTGTGAGTCATACTTTATACAGTATTCTTAGTGTCATACCAGACATGAGTTAGATTGGGGTCATTTGTGACTATAGGCACTATGCTACGACTAGGGGTTAATCTCAGGTGATGACATAAGGTATACTGAATCCTCTTGAGTATATATCTAGCTTACATGATTTATGTCAATTAAAAGAATATCCTATAGTAAATCAGTGTAGGAATGTTATGAGTGTATGGCCTACTAAATTTGTTAACTTATGTTACTCTATGCATATGAAATTTTGCTGTCAGCTTTATTCATGAAGTTGATGAGTCTTTATATACTTAATATGCATGTATTTATCACATGATTCGGTCATGACCTGAGTCTTTCCTCTGGTTGCAGAAACGGTGCTTATGACCACAAGTTACTACAAGCTAACCCATAATCTGGTACTTGATATGGGCACTGAATAATATAATACTAGAACCAAATATGCGGAATATAAGCTAATAAGATTCTATAATCAAAAACACTAAAATATTATCCAACATATCTGAAAAAACTAAATAGACTGAAACTGAATGAATGTCTATCTGTCTGAAATAACTGATAAAAACTGAAAACTGACTGACATTCTGAGTGTTTAAAAGACTCTAGCAATCATGAAGAGGTTATGGGACAAACCCCAACTAACTCCAATTGACTGAACATAAATAGACACTAAAATAATGATAAAATATGTCATTTCCTCGATAGAAAAAGACTCACCACTGCTGCGGTTGGATAATGCTGGACTGCCTAAGTACGATCAGGAACTAAGCATCCGAACCTATGTTATAACACAGCATCGCGCAATGAAAAAGTATGCAATCAATACTTTGAATGTGCAGGTACGTGAGATAAAGACTAACTATAATACATAAGACAACTAAACATGGATGCATGAACATGTAAAACTGAGAATGCAAGACCAAGCATAAACATATACTGAAATAATTTGAAATCTGTATAGCTGAATATTTAAAATTTTTACTCTTGGTCATGCAAATTTGAACTGATCTATTCCGAGAACTACACTGAGACTACGGGATCTGACTACAAATGACATGCCTCAATTTGAGAAATTCGGGTCCAACTTACAACCCCAGTTGGAAGGGTTCTAGTACCTTTCCAAGGGTTCCAGCATATGACTGAGAAAGTGGATGCACAAAGCAGATGTCCCAAAATACAAGGGTGTCATCCCTCTTAAGAAAAGGAACACATCATTATCTACGGTGGCATCGTAGGTCTAGAACTTAGGAATGTTACTAACAACGCATGCCTTTACTAAATGGTGAGGCATCATTGCTGTGTTCACGCGCTGTCAAGCATTACTTCCAACTGAATGACACTAGTGTTAATAGTCACTTAACATGACATGGTACTATACTTGTAAGTTCTCAGCATAAACATGATGTTCTGAATATGATAATTAAACCATGGTCTAACTTATTTGGTACTGGAAAATATAAATCATGTAAGGATACATAGGTATCAGTGTTCATAACATGCTAGCACTAAATGATTACCAAAATGCGATAACATTTACAAAATGTTAGAAAGTCATAATTTAGGGACCCAAAAGATAGTAAATTTCAATAACTATAAAAATACATGAATTTGAACATGGTAATGTGTTAAATAGGGGAAGACATCATATTTAAATTGTTTAATTCATAAATTGATGACTCATCATGAAATCAAGGGGATAAGACATGGAAGATAGGAATTTAATACATAAAATAACTTAAATAACATGGGAACATATGTTGGCATGGCTAGAATTTGATTTACCAAGAAGTTCATGGATTAACTTCATAAATTCATGGATAATTTCATAAAATAGGATAAAATTTAAGATTTTAAACTAAGAAAGGGTTTTTGGTTTCTAAGGGTGGAAGGAACCCATTGATGAATATCCCACATACCTCAAATGGTTAGACTCTTGAAAAATGCTTGAACTTGAAAACTTAGAACTCTTGGATTCTTGGGAAAGGGGGATTGAATTACTCGTTCTTGGGAAGGAGAATGTTTTCTACGTGAGTGACTTTGATGATAATGGGCAAATAATTCCCTTTTGAGTGTTATATGTCATGTTTGGGATGACTAGGTTGTAGGGAAAGGACCAAATAATCCCTAGGACCCTTTAATCATAAAGCTAGACAAACAAAGCCTCCGTATTACGGACCTGATCATGGGGAATAGACAAGGAGACATGGACCCTATAGTAGGGGAATAGATTCTCAAAACCTTTTGAGACATACCTTTAACATCCCTAAACATGTTTCAACTTAAAAACCAATATCTCGGGTTTACGAATTCCGAAAAAAGAATCCATAAAATCTTGGGGTCTTGAAAATGAATAATTCCTCAACACTTGGTGAAAATTTCAAAGACTTGGACCCTTAAACATGCAACCAGAAGCTAAATTAAGCTTAGAATCTTACGAGGTATTATAATATCTCCCACTTGTGACCATTCATTCTCAATTAAAACTGGATAAGCTGAGATACTAAGGAGATGAGAGTCTATACTAAATACTGATAAGCTAAAATGTGCTTAAATAACTAGGTCTAAAACATGATAGATGTTACATATGCTGAACTAATTTCATGAATGCATGCTGTGGCATGAAAGTGGTTATATAGCTGAAATAGACAATGAAAAGAGTTAAAGAAAGCCATAAACTAAAGCTGAGTCTGAATTTGTGGAGAAAAGATGAGGGTACCTGGCTTGCATATCTGCTTCTGCTTCCCAGGTAGCTTGTTCAACAAACTAATTTCTCTGTAGAACTTTCACCAAGGGAACCTCCTTGTTCCTCAACCTACTAATCTGAAGGTTAAGGATCTCAACTAAAATCTCTTCATAAGAGAATATCTCTCACATCCACACTCTCTAAAGGTACAACTAAATCTGAATCACCAATACACTTTTTTATCATAGAGACATAAAGCACTGGATGCACTAATGCCAAGTCTTCAGGAAACTCTAGCTCATAACCTACCTTTCCAAAGTGTCTTAGAATCTGCCTGACCTTTTATGTAAGGATGAAAAGCCGAGACACGATTGTTCATCATCACTATCTCGACATAAGGAAAGGTCACTGAAAGGTTAGGACATGAGAACTTGAAGTATGAAAGAATAATATGCATATCTTGGACACTTAACTGACGCCCGAGTAATAGAGTATCCACGACAAATATTCATTTTAGAGATCAAAACTGAGGATATACTTGGAAAAATCTACATTTTTTTAATCATTAAGAGTGTGGCATGAGTATCTGGAACTGCATATACTGTAAAGCATAAGTACATGAGTCATGAGCTACATGATCTGTATTTTTGGTGTTCGTAAATTTCTAAAACATGATTCGTACTGCTGAGTTAACTTGAACTCCTTAAACTAGGAATTGGAGGCATACATGATTCTATGGAAAGTGCGTGAACATAAACTATGATCATGGAACTGGCACGCAAGGCGTAAGTAGATATCGTGATAACTGAAGTATAAATATTGAAATAAGAATAGGTTAGGCATCATCCTCCCTTAATGGTATTTTATGAAATCCTGCCATCCTTACTAAAATCTGAGATCTTGACTTGGTTACTTATTCTATCATCCCCCCTTAGCTTCAAGCCATTATTCTAAGTCTTTGGAACCCTTTACTAAACTCTAAACTGGACTACAATCACTGCACTCTAGAGTCTAGAATAAAACAATACACATAAATAATACACTTACTCTGAAAGACTACACCAAAAAGTGTCAAACCCACTCCTAAAACATCCTTTCTGAGATACAACTCAATCTTTCTATAGACCCAATAGTAATTATATGATAAATTGAACACTTACTAACTTAGAATCTTCATAAGGATCACCACACCCGGCATTCACACCTTATAGAGCTTATACTCTTATCTCTATTAGCTCAATCTTCAAAGATTCAAACTTAGGTTCTAACACTTAACATTGATATACCCAAATCTTTAATAAACCATACTACTTCTGTCATAGCCTACTGATATCACATCACTAAACCTATATTTTTACCTTAACCATGAGAATCAAAATCATACCAAAAGGCTCAACATCATCTATCCATAACTCCTTAACTTAGCTATTAAGAACACCATATACTATGTAACTAGCTCTTTTCCCATTTATCAATTCAATGGTACTATTAACCGCGCACAACCTTTAATAATATTAGAAAATAATGTAAACCCATATCACCTTGGGAATACTTCTACATCATACCTAATTATGAATACATGAACTTAAAATCTTGCATTCATTGTTCAAGCCTTTTAGATCACTTCCATATAACTAGCATCGCTAACCATGCAATCATTACTTCTACCTTGATGATCATCCACTATTCAAACATAATATCGAGTGCTAGACATGATTAACAACCCAACCTCACATACTATTCTCACTTGAGGCTGTAAAATAAAGCATCAAGAAACACTAATCAACTAAAACCTAATAATAATAATAATTGATAACGATCGTATGACCTATATTATTATAATCCATTAGCACATAATACTTCTACACATCACTACTATTCCCTCATCTATACTCCTAAATTTCTTTCACAAATCGATAAGTTTCAACTAAACTCCCTTAAACCACAAGAGAAGCCTATATTCATAATACTCAACCACCAAATACTTTTATCATTAACCTATACTCTTCTAACACAATACCTAACATCAATAAATTCTTTCCTACTTCAAGAAAACAATAATTTCTCTTAACTAATTATTCCTTCTCTACCTTCCACTAAACTAACACACAAGGACATATCAACTCACTACTAACACGATCGCAAGAAAAAGTTCATCTACATACACTCGATCAACCACCATTACCACCTTACTTGCCACTACACTTCTAAAACCATACTTCCAACTATAAGTAGGTTCTACTACTTTTGATCAAACACTTTATGTCATAATATCCCTCGAATACAAAATCTATTTAACAACCTAGGTTTATACTATCTCTTCTCAGGAGCACTATATGTATTGAAGGGTTAATGAGGAATTTGAATACATATCTTATTTTGTTTTAACTACACAAATCATATAGATAAACACATAACTTTCAACTTAAGGGACTTATAACACACTAGCGAGCTCCTCTCAAGCCCCTTTTATGACTTTTGAAGTTACTAATAGTAAACCTGAGAGTATTTTCTTAGGAGGAATTGGAATCTAGTACTTATGTTATATCGAAAAGTCATAGATAGAGAATTATAGAGTAACACACAAATCGACAGAAGTTTCTGAGATGACAACTTTACAGCATGATCTAGAGCATGAAGAAGGGAAATATTTCTTAAATGCCTGTAGCTTCTCGAAGAAAAGTACAGATGTCTCCATACTATTCTGCAAGACTCTACTAAACACGGTTTCATAGAGACCCTAGAATACTTCATAAATAAGTGGAAGAAAAGTCTGTGGATGAACATCTTCAAAACAAAACTACGATTACAACTCTGATTATATAAAACAAAACATAAATCAAATACATCATCTCTACTAACTGTCTATGGAGCCTCTACTAGTATTGACTATAGGTAGCTGGGACATGACCCCCCGCTATCCTGAATTAATATGACTGAATAAAGAAAATAAGATGCTACTTAAACTATGATTGACTCAAGCCATTATATTAAAAGAACTCATTATCTGCTGATTGGAAACTCCAAACTGTCTGATTATGATATGAATGCTTGAACTTACACCTACATTATGAGACAATGTAGCACATAGACATACATGTGAATCAGTACTTCTAGAATGTAATAAGTATGTGGGGGTGAATGCATAAGTAAAATAATAACTATATTCATAGACTTTCAAATAGTTCATGCTAAGTTTAAGTGACTCACCTTGAGCTTGAATAAAGCTCAAAGCTGAAAAATCATAAACCATGAATAATAAATCATAATAAATAAACTTTTTGAGACACACACTTAGTTTCTAAAAGCTTTACTTTTACTGTTTCTATTGGGAGGTTCTTCTAATCGTTATAAACCATATGAGCTATCTTGGAGTCCAATGTATCATACATACGTTGGTAGAGTTTTTCTACCCTTGACATTCTAATAGAATCTAGCTAGAGTGATCACTATACTGAACCCACTATGGGTATTAAAACATATGGTCTATGGGAATTAAACCTTACGGTAGCATGTAGGTCTGGGGCATGTGAAATTTTCCTCATACCCAACTCGATGCTAAATAATAATTCTATATTACTTATAAGCTCGCTCTTTAGGAAATCAACCTTAATATAGCATAAGGGTTTATAATGAAAACCATTTATGTTTCTCTTTGCTCTAAACTATAATCAAAATGAATAAATATGGATTCTATCTCTCAGCTGAGTATCAAAAGATCAATACTTGCTTAAATCTTGAAATAATCTTATCAAAGAATACTTAAAGGAATAATTTTCTTGAATTCTCTATACTCAAACTATAATACCCCATGAAATTTTTCATTGAAATTTTATGCGTAAATGTGTTGGGTTCTATCTTCTAGAATGAGTTATAAATTTTTCGTATGACATGTCTTAGATTATGACTAACCATTGCGTAGAGTATCGAATAATCTTTCAAATGATATGTGGATCATCCAAAACGGACACCTGAGCAATGAGTTATGAACATTCCAATCGAACTGTGAATAGTAGTGAACAGTAAAACGTGTAGGAAAAAGTACTGAGGCCTAGCGTATTTTTTCTCCAACTTTAAACAATCATAAATCCTTGTACATAATGATCTGGGTAATCTACTATATATCAACGGAAAGCTCTGCGAGTCCTCTTTCTAATGAAATTAGTTTCATCCAATTTGTCTATCGGAGCAAAACATTATGGTCAATCTACTTCAACCTATCAAAAGTAAATTTTTGGGTCAAATTTAAATGATCATAACTCCTCGTACACAATGATCTGGATTAGACACTATATATCAACGGAAATATATGAGAGTCCTCTTTCTAATGAAATTGGTTTCATCTAATTTAGATATCGGAGTAAAATGTTATGGTTGATCTACTTCAGACTATCAAAATCAGACATCTCTAACTCTACAAAGTCAACTGAAATAACTTTTTGAGACACTGTGACCTAGTAATTTTTGTGTATTCATTTGGCTATAATAGACTTACCCACTGTGTTAAACATAGAGAATGGCTCGACTAACATTTCAGGATTGACACCGAAGACAACAACTATATAAGGAGTGTCAAGAAAAAGTAAAGCTCTGGGGTCTAACAAGACATAAACATACAGATAAAAAACTTGTAATGTACCTGTAACCAGATCAGGAGAACTTTCCAGATCCTAGAAAGTCTATAGGGCATATAATATATTTTGGCGTTGCCCACTGGTGGCACTAGAAGTGGCAACCTACTGAGTCGGGCAACTTTCTAGTATTGCTAAAAAAAATTTCTGACCTTGCTGATGATCAATCCTACCCTTTTGCACCCCTATAGGGAAATCCCTAATGCTGTGTTTTGGCTTGACACACCCAAAACACATATCATTTTTAGCTCTACACTCACCCAGATAATTCTTACCACACTGCGTGTAGAGTAAATTAGTTTGATCAGTGTTCACACTACCCTAGTACTTAGACCCTAGCACTCTATCTTGATTGTTCTTCCTGAACTTAGGCACTGCCACACCGGCTGAACATGGAGCTGGGGATGAAAATCTCTGGAGGAACTGGGATTAGTTACCATTTTCTAACCTTGGCAGAGATAAATTAAAACTACCTATTCTGGCCCTATCTCTCTCTCTTAGAGTTTTTCCTCCTCAATCTCCTTAATCAACATCGTAGTCCTACACTACTTGACCATACTATAAAATACACCAAATACCAACTTACTCATCTTGGACCTATTATCAGCAACCATAGAAGGAGCATACCTCTCTAATTAAGTAAACTTGAGTGAGTACTCCTTCACACTCATACTACCCTTCCTCAAGTTTATGAACTCCTTAATCTTAGCCTCCCTCAAATCTGGTGGGAAGAACCTATTTAAGAAAGCCATGGAAAACTCCTCCCAATCATAGGCTCTGCTTCTACACCCCTATATTTCTTTCGTTGCTTAAACTAGGTGTGAGCTATACCCTGTAATTGATATGCAGGCAAGTCTACACTCTTACTCAAAGTGACACCCTTGTTGTTTGTCACCCTATGCACTATATCCACAAACTCCTATGGATCCTCCTAAAACTTCAACCTAGAAAAAGAAAGGGGACTCATACGAATAAAATCCCAAATCCTAGATACAACTATATTTGCCATTGGATTAGTCGGGGCAACAACTTGCTGGTTATTCTAAGAAACTACAGAATGGATGAAGACCAAGAAAGAAACCCTGAACTCAGAGTGAGAGACATGATTGTTCATAGGATCTTCCTTATAGGTAATGTTACGGGTAAATCCCATTACTCATTCCAGTATTCCTTCTTGGGGGAATTGTCTATAAATAGAATGAAGGATGAGTTTAATAAACAAATTCAATAGAGCTCAAGCTCTTTCACATGACATGAATATTGAAAGAATGGAAACTTTCCTGAAAACATCTCGTAGCCTTTTGTCCATAAGTGTGGCGCACTACATACCCATTCACAAGACTCTACTCTATGCATCTGTCAGACACCTTAGGACACTTTAAAACCTTAGGATATGATACAAAGTTTTGTCACAACCCAAGTCTACCCCCTGGTCGCGACAACGGTGCTAACAACCTCAAGTGACAACAATCTAACTCATGATTTGGTACTTGCTATGAGCACTAAATACTATACTACTAGAACCATATATGTGGAAGATAAAATAGTAAGATATTATAATAAAAAACACTAAAATATAATCCAACATATCTAAGATAACCAAATAAACTAAAATTGAATGAATGTCAATCTATCTGAAATAACTAATAAAAATAAAATTTACTGACTATTTAATAGTCTGAAAGCCTCTAGAAATCATGAAGAATTATGGGAAAGACCCCCAACGAACTCTGACTGACTGAACCTAAACAGATACTAAAATAATAATAAAATATGTCATGTTGTCAATAGAAGAGGACTCACCACTACTACAGCTTGATAAAGCTGGACTGCCTAAGTGCGGCTGGGAAACTAAGCGTTCGAACCTATGTTATAAGAAAATAAGCAAAAAGAAAAAGTATGGTATTAGTACTTTGAATGTACTGATACTTGAGATAAGTACTAACTGAAATGCATTAGATAACTGAACATAGATGCATGGACATGTAAAACTGAGAATGCAAGACCAAGCATAAACATGTATTGAAATAATCTGAAATATGAATAACTGAAATCTATATAGCTGAATATTTATAATCTGTACATTTGGTCATGCAAACCTAAACTGATCTATTCTAAGAACTACACTGAGACTGTGGGAGCTTATTACAATCGGCATGCCGCAATCTGAGCCATTGGGGTCAAACTTGTAACCCCTATTGGAAGGGTGTTGGTACCTTTCTTAGGGTACCAGTATATGACTAAAAAATGAATGCACACGGCTGATCTCCAAAAATACAAGGGTGTCATTCCTCTTGTAATGAGGAATACATCATAATCTATGATGGCACTATATGTTTGGTACCTAGGGACTGCTACTAACTACTCATGCCTCTACCGATGGGGGTAGCCATCCCTGCGTTCATTCGGTGCTAAGTGTTACTCCCAACTGAATGACACTTGTGTTATTAGTCATTTAACTTGACATGGTACTGTACTTGTAAGTGCTCAACATAAACATGATGTTCAAAGTATGGTAGTTAAACCATGTCCTGATTGACTTATTACTTGAAAATTAAAATTATGCAGAGATACATAGGTATCGGGTGTTCATAACCTGCCAGCACTGAATGATTACAAAAGTGTGATGGAAACATTTAAACAATGATAGGAAGTCATAATTCAGGGACCCAAAAGATAGTAAATTTCAATAACTACAAAAATACATAAATTTGAACATGGGAATGTGTTAAACAGGGGAAGACAACATATTTACATGGTTTATTTCTAAATTGATGACTTATCATGAAATCAAGGGGCTAAGGCATGGAAGATAGGAATTTGAAACATAAAATAACTTAACTAACATGGTGACACATATTGGCATGGCTAGAATTTGATTGGCCAAGAATTTTATCAGTTAACTTCATAAATTTTATGGATAATTTCATAAAATAGAATAAATTCATGCTTTTAAACTAAGAGAGGGATTTGGGATCAATGGATGGAAGGAACCCATTGATGAATACCCCACATACCTCAATGGTTAGATTCTTGAAAAATGCTTGAACTTGAAAACTTAAACTCTTGGATTCTTAGGAAGGGAGCGTTGAATTGCTCATTCATAGGAAGAAGAAGGGTTTCTATGTGAGTGATATTGATGATAATGGGAAAATAATGCACTTTTGAGTATTATAAGTCATGTTTTGGATGAATGGGGTTGTGGGTAAAGGACCAAATTACTTGTTGGCCCCTTTAATCATGAAGCTAAAAATACAACGCCTCTGCATTACGGACCTGATTATAGTGAATAGAATAGGCAACGCGGACCCTATAGCAGGGGAATAGTGTAATGCCCTAATTTTCTAAACCGGAATGCTACACGGTGCTTATGACCCTGAGGGACCACAAGCTAACCCATGAATGATATTTGTACCTTTATACTGCAATTCATGACATAATAATGTGGAAAACATGCACAATAGGCCATAAGGTTCAACTGAAATAACCTAACATCCATATAGGTGAAAAATACCCAAAATAATTGCAAACTGAATCTGAAAGCTAAATCTGAGCATAAATCCAAAAGCCTCTAAGTACTGTCTAACATAAGGAGTTGAAGGAACATGTCCCAAAATAACTCCTTAAAACTGACCTAAAGAAATAAATGAATAAATCAAATAATATCGTCCTTGAATGAAGAGGACTCACTGCAACTCTGTATGCTGAATGCGATTGCTACTGCTGGTCTAGGAATCGTACCTCTGAACCTATGGTGTAACATGAAAATAAAGCAACATAGTGCAAATGCATCAGTACAACTGGAGTACTGAGTATATGAGTGAGGCAGGCTAATGTACAAGGGTTTACATGCATGAACAATGCTAACTGATTGACTGATATGAACGTGAGAGCGTAAACATACATACATAGTAACTAAGATCGTGAGTACATAATGGCTAAATCTATACGCTAATACATAGCTGGAATCATAGTGCTGATAACGTGGATGACTGTATCTGACAACCCTGAATCTGGTTGAACTCTGTAAGTTTCGTGCTATAACTGAATTTGACCGTATCTAACAGCCCTGGTATACTGATATCTGAAGAATTGTTTGAGTTCTTTTGCTGAGACTAATACTGAAACTGTGGGAGGTAGTTGTTTAAACAACATGCCCCATGTATGCCATTATGGGTAAGCTAGAGTCCAATCTCTGTCCCGACTGGAGGGGTGTCAATACCGCACCACTGGTAAGGATAGTTGTGAGTGACCCTGAACTGGCAGGTACTCAAGGTGAGAGTGGTGGGACCCTAAACTTACAGGTTAAGACAACTCATCAACCCTAATCTAACAGGATAAGATGTCTCAACCTACGCTTGCTACGTAGTTCTGAAACATAAGGATGACTACTAAATATCACACCCTAAAACTAGTAGGTGAGTCTCCATCCTTGGGTTAACTTGGTGCCAACTTCTACTCCTAAAAGTGACTAAACATGATTCAAATGACTGTACATAGATAGATTAATTGACTTCCATTGACTGACTGAGTAGTACTATTATCTGAGAGTTTACTGAGATCATGAGATTTCTGAGGTTTCCTGAGTCACATGACTGACTGATTTCTATAGATTATATCTTGACTGAGATTATTGTGACAACATGACATAGCTCTAGGCACACAACTATGTTTTTCAGGTACAAATACCACCAAGACTCGACAGAAGGAAACTGACACACATGACATGACTTGATCACAAGATTTGAGTCCACAATTCATAATATCATAAGTAGGGGGTATCATATTTCATATAGTTATTCAACATCTTAAACAATGTAAGGAATGCATGAAATATGTTTTGTGTGCATATTGTATATCTCCATTATCTTGCATGCTTCATACCACCACAATAGCAATACATAAAAAGCATGGAATTCATATTGAAGTATAGAGCTAACATGAACTTGTCATTTAGAAATCATAGAACCATACAAACATGAACTTCTAGCATCCTAAGAATTTTATCAAACACCTTGCATGCATTCTTTAAGGAATAGGTGGGTTTCATACTTGCACCATATTAAACCACCTAAAGTTTATGGTTTTCAATTAACAAACATATATATTCCATGAAAACACCTTTGGAAATCACATTGAAACTTAAACAACAATTGTCAATATGTACAAACTCATATCAGCACAAAAAGTTTACAAAATAATATTTAAAACATGGTTCTTGAGCTCTGTGAACGGATTGGATCCACAGATGAACACTATGTATACCTTAGTGATTGAATCTTAAAAGAGATCTAATATTTCTGTAGGTTCTTAAAGAATTCCTTAGGCTTGCCCTTTATTTTTCTTGACTAGGGTTTAACCCTTTTGGGAAAGAATGCTCTTGTTCCTGAAGAGATGATCTTGAGAGGAAACACTAATCTTGTGGTTAAAAGTGTATGAGAGAGCTTTTGAGATGTTTTAACTAAAGAGAAGTGAAGATAATACATTCCTTAAGGTTTATAAGTCGTGGGAAGTGAAGGGAAAGGACCAAAATACCCTTATGAAATAAATTCCCAGTTGCTGAAAATAATAGCTGACGACATTTGTGAAAAGGCATAAAAAATATGGTAAACTATCAAAAATGTCGTCACACAAAAGCTAGACTCTGTCTGCGGCTGATGACATTTGTGACATGGCATCAAAAATATGGTAATCCAACAAAAATATAGTCACACAGAAGCTGGATACTGCATAGGGCTGAAGGCCTTTATGATAGGGCATCATAAATATGGTAAGCTACCATGAATGTCGTCACTTAGAAGCTGGTTTCTGCCTAAGGCTGACGACCTTCGCAGTAGGGCGTCACAAGTGTGGTAGCTACCACAAATTTCATCACTAAGGAGTTATTTTCTGCCTAAGGCTAACGACCTTCGTGGAAGGGCGTCACAAATATGGTAAGCCACCACGAATGTCACCACTTAGGAGCTGGTTTCTTCCTAAGGCTAATGACCTTCGTGGTAGGGCATCACAAATGTTGTAAGCTACCACGAATGTCGTCACACTATTTCCAGCCTAATATGCTGGAGTGAAATGGGAATAACTCTTTCCTCCGATATTGGATTTAGGAGAAATCGGTATCGTTGGGAATATAATTCAATTATCTATCTATTGATAAGTCATGAGCTCGAAATTTCAAGAATAAAGAGAGATATTCTTGTTTGAATCTGACTATGGCAATATCTTTCTTAAGAATTCGATCGGTGTGGAATGTTTTGGTTCGTCTGATAGCTGGGAGTTATTTGAAGCCTTAATATACATCTAACCTATTCTAAAACTATAAACGAACCATGATGTACTATGCATGATCTTGGTACATGGCTCTAATAGTGGTTTGGAATTTTTGGAGTATTACAATATTTCCCCCTTGGAAACATTCATCCTCGAATGATGACTGCTTGAGAGGGGAGAAAAGATAAAATGATGCATACACTGATCATGCTCAATTAGTACATGATTTTAGGACTGAATTGAATTCTAAACTGAATATAGCCCAACTAAACATGCATATCTGATGCATGACTGATAAGATGAACTCATGAATGTATGATAAGTTATGCACTGATACTTGATACCAATTTTATATTGGAATTTTGAACATGTAACTGAATAAGCTTAAGAAAAATGGTTACCTGGAGCTAATCCTGAATTAGCAGAGAAAAGATGAGGGTACTTGATTCGCATTTCTGCTTTTTCTTCCTAAGTGGCTGCTTTTATTTACTGATTCCGCCAAAGAACCTTGACTAAAGGGACTTCTTGGATCCTAGACTACGAGTCTGATAATCGAGGATTTCAATTGGAATCTCTTCATAAGAGAGCCTATTCTGAATGTCAACGCTCTGAATAGGGACTACAACTTCTGGGTCACCTATGCACTTCTTGAGCAAAGAGACAAGGAAGACTGGATGAACTGAGGCTAGATATGAAGGCAATTCAAGCTCATAGGATACCTTGCCAAAGCGACTGAGAATCCTGAAGGGACCGATATATCGGGGACTGAGCTTTCCCTTCTTGCTGAATGTCTTCACTTTCTTCATAGGAGAGATCTTGAGATAGACATAGTCATCGACCTCAAATTCAAGATCCTTTCTATGACTATCCACATAAGACTTCTGTCGGCTCTGAGGAGCCCGGAGTCTTTCTCTGATCAACTAAACTTTCTCTAAGGCATCAAATACTAAGTCAGGCCCTATAACTGCGGTCTCACTAACTTCGAACCAACCGATTGGAGACCTATATATCCTACCATAGAGAGCTTCAAGTGGAGCTATTTGAATACTAAAGTGATAGTTGTTGTTGTATACGAACTCAATCAAAGGCAAGTGGTCATCCCATCTTTCCTTGAAATTAATTGCACACGCCCTTAGCATATCTTCTAGAGTATGAATATTCCTTTCTTCTTGACCATCTATCTAAGTATAAAGCACTGTATTGAGATGAACTTGGCTACCAAGACCCTTTTGGAATGCTTTCTAGAAGTTATAGATGAACTGGGTAGCTTTGTCTGAGATGATAGATAGTGGAACATCATGTAATCTTACCAAATCCCTAATATAGAGTTTGGCATAATCCTTGGCTGAGTAAGAGGTACGAACTGGAAGAAAAATAGCTGACTTGGTCATTCTATCTATAATGACCCAAACTGAATCATGCTGATGATATGTTCTAGGAAAACCCATCACGAAGTCCATGTTCACTTCTTCCCATTTCCACGTAGGAATAGTGATCTCCTACATAGAACCACTAGGTTTCTGATGCTCTATCTTAACCTGCTGCCATATAGAGAACATAGCCATAAACTCTGCAACGTCTCTCTTCATCCCACTCCACCAATAGATCTCCCACAAGTCGCGGTACATCTTAGTGGCCCCTGGATGAATAGAGTATCGCGCACCATGCACTTCTACAAGAATTTGCTGCCTCAAGTCATCTACACTAGGAACACACAGACAACCCTGACAACAAAGAACACTATCTCTCCATTGGGAGAAAACCTCTACTTCCTGACTCTGAACTGACTCTTTTAGCTTGACAAAGCTAGAATCCTTGTCTTGCTTCTCCTTCACCTCGGAAACTAGAGATGACTCTGAACTACTCTGAACACATACACCACCCTTTGAAGAGCCGACTAAGCGGACGCCTAGTCTGGCAAGCTGATGAATCTCCTGACCTAATTTCTTCTTACCATCCTCAACATAGGAAACACTATCCATGGACAGTCTACTGAGTGCGTCGGCCGCTATATTGGCCTTGTCAGGATGATAAAAGACACTCATGTCATAATCTTTTAAGTGCTCTAACCACCTTCTCTGATGAATATTGAGATCTTTCTGGGAAAAGACATACTAAAGGATCTTATGATCTGTGAATACGTCTACATGAACACCATATAGATAATGTCTCCAAATTTTTAAGGAAAAGATAACTGCTGCTAACTCAAGATCATGAGTAGGATAATTCTTCTCATGGATATTTAACTGTCTTGAGGTGTAGGCTATGACTCTAGCATGATGCATGAGGACACAACCTAAACCTACTCTAGATGCACCACAATATACTATGAATCCATCAGAATCGTTGGGAAGTTCTAAAACTAGAGCTGAGGTGAGTCAAGTCTTCAACGCCTGAAAACTCTTCTCGCAAGGTTCTGACCACTGAAACTTGACCTTCTTTTGAGCCAATCTGGACATAGGAGATGCAATTGAAGAAAATCTCTCGACAAACTATTGTTAATAGCCAACCAAACCCAAGGAACTCCTGATATCTGATGGAGAGACAGGGCGAGGCCAGTTTCTTACTGCTTTAGTTTTTTAAGGGTCTACTCTAATGCCATCACCGGAAACAATGTGGCTAAGGAATGCTACTGATCTTAGCCAAAATTCGCACTTACTAAACTTGGAGAACAACTGGTGATCCCTGAGAGTCTGAAGAACATATATGAGATGGTCTAAATAATCACGCTCTGTGCAAAAATAGACTAGAATATCATCAATGAAGACTATGATGAATGTGTCCAAGTACTGCTTGAACACCCGATTTATCAAGTCCATGAAAGCTACCGGGGTATTTGGTAAGACCAGAGGACATGACTAGAAATTCAAAGTGAGCATACCGAGTACGAAAAGTTGTCTTCAGAATGTCACATTCTCTAACTTTGAGCTGATGATAGCCTGATCTAAGGTCTATCTTGGAGAAATAACTAGCACCCTGAAGTTGGTCAAACAAGTCATCTATCCTATGCAGCAGATACCTGTTCTTGACCATGACTTTGTAGAACTGATGGTAATCAATACACATTCTGAGAGAACCGTCTTTCTTACACATGAATAAGACTGGCGCACCCCATGGATATACACTGGGCCTGATGAATACCTTATCTAAGATATCCTTCAACTGATCTTTTAGTTCCTGGAGTTTTGCTGGTTACATTCTGTATGGCAGAATAGAAATAGGCTGAGTATCTGGGAGAAGGTCTATGCCGAAGTCTATTTCCCTTTTGGGAGAAATTCCTGAAAGATCTTTGAGAAAGACATCAGAATATTTATTAACCACTGGGACTGATTCGAGACTGGGAGATTCAGAATTGGAATCCTTAATATGAACGAGATGATACACACACCCCTTAGAAATCATTTTCCTTGCTCGAAGGTAGGAAACAAGTTGACCCCTGAAAGATGAAGTGCTACCCTTCATCTCTAGGACGGGATTATTCGAGAACTGAAACTGAACTATCCTATTTCTACAGTCGACTATGGCATAGTAGGAATGAAGCCAATCCATTCCAAGAATGACATCAAAATTAGTCATCTCTAACTTGACTAAATCTGCTGACTTGGATTAGATTGAGAGACTGACTTGAAATTATGCTTACTAGTAAAACATGAATACGGAAGAAAGGGAACTGCTCCTAAAACATCTCATAGCCTCATGTACATAAATGTGGAACACAAAACACCCATGTACAAGACTCTACTAGATGTGGCTTTCAGACTTCCTAGGACTCTATTGAACCTTAGCCTCTAATAGTAAGTTTTAACACCCTAATTTTCTGAACCGGAATGCTACACGGTGCTTATGACCCCGAGGGACCACAAGCTAACCCATAGCTGATATTTGTACCTGTATACTGCAATTCATGATAGAATAATATGGAAAACATGCACAATAGGCCATAAGGTTCAACTGAAATAATATAACATCCATATAGGTGAAAAATACCCAAAACAACTTAAAACTGAATCTGAAAGCTAAATCTGAGTGTAAATCCAAAAGCCTCTAAGTACTGTCTGAAATAACAAGTTGAAGGAACATGTCTCAAACTAACTCCGTAAAGTTGAACTGAAGAAATAAATGAATAAACTAAATAATGTTGTCCTTGAATGAAAATGACTTACTGCTACTCTGTATGCTGAATGCGACTGCTACTATTGGTCTGAGAATCGTGCCTCTGAACCTATGGTGTAATATGAAAAGAAAGAACCATAGCACAAATGCGTATGTACAATTGGAGTACTGACTATACGAGTAATGAAGGTTAATGCAAAAGGGTTTACATGCATGAACAATGCTAACTTACTGACTAATATGAACATGAGAGCGTAAACATACATACATAGTTACTAAGATCGTGAGTACATAATGGCTAAATTTGTATGCTATCACATGGCTGGAACCATAGTTCTGATAACATGGATGACTGTATCTAACATCCTTGAATCTGGTTAAACTCTTTGAGTTTTGTGCTATAACTGAATTTTACTGTATCTAACAGTCCTGATATACTGATATCTAAAGAATTGTGTAAGTTCTTTTACTGAGACTACTAATGAAACTATGGAAGGTAGTTGTTTAACTGACATGCCCCATGTATGCCATTATGGCTAAGCGGGGGTCCAATCTCTACCCCAACTGAAGGGGTGTCAATACCGCACCACTGCTAAGGACAGTTGTGAGTGACCCTTATCTGGAAGGTACTCAAGGTGAGAACGGTGGGACCCTAAACTGACAGGTTAAGCCACCTCATCAGCCCTAATCTGAATGGCTAAGATGTCGCAACCTACGCTGGCTACGTAGTTCTGGAACACAAGGATGACTGCTAAAAATCACACCCTAATACTGGTAGGTGAGTGTCCAGCCTAGGGTTTACCCGGTGCTAACTTCTACGCCCATTTGAAGAGACTAAACATGATTCAACTAAATGTACATGGACATATTAACTGACTTCCGTTGACTGACGGAGTAGTACTATTAACAAACATACATATTCCATGAAAACACCTTTGGAAATCACATTGAAACTTAAACAACAATTGTCAATATGTACAAACTCATATCAGCGCAAAAAGTTTACAAAATAATATTTAAAACATGGTTCTTGAGCTCTGTGAACGGATTGGATCCATAGATGAACACTACACATACCTTAGTGATTGAATCTTGAAAGAGATCTAATGTTTCTGAAGGTTCTTGAAGAATTCCTTAGGCTTGCCTTGATTTTTCTTGACTAGGGTTTAACCCCTTTGGAAAAGAATGCTCTTGTTCTTGAGGAGATGATTACGAGAGGAAACCCTAATCTTGTGGTTGAAAGTGTATGAGAAAGCTTTTTGAGATTTTTAACTAAAGAGAATGGAAGATAATACGTTCCTTGAGGGTTATAAGTTGTGGGAAGTGAAGGAAAAAGACAAAAATACCCTTATGAAATAAATTCCCAGTTGTTGAAAATAATAGCTGATGATATTTGTGACAAGGCATCAAAAATGTGGTAAGTCGTCTTAAAAGTCATCACACAGAAGCTGGACTCTGCCTAAAGCTAACGACATTTTTGACATGTCGTAAAAAATGTTGTAAGCCATCAAAAATGTCGTCACGCAGAAGCTGGATACTGCCTAAGGCTGAAAACCTTCGTGGTAGGGCATCACAAATTTGGTAAGCTACCACAAATGTCGTCACTTAGGATCTGGTTTCTACCTAAGGCTGACGACCTTCGTGGTAGGGTGTCACAAATGTGGTAAGCTACCATGAATGTGATCACACTGTTTCCAGCCTGACATGCTGGGGTAAAATAGGAATAACTCTTTGCCCCAATATCGGATTTAGGCAAAATTGGTATCGTTGGAAAGATAATTCAATTATCTATCTGTTGATAGGTTATGAGCTCAAAAATTCAAACTATAATGAGAGATATGATCGTTTGATATGACTATGGCAATATCTTTCTCAAGAATTCCATCGGTGAGGAATGTTTTGATTCATCTGATAGCTGGGAGTTATTTGAAGCCTTAATATACATCTAACCTACTCATAAAATTATAAAAGAACCATGATGTACTATGCATGATCTTGGTACATGGCTCTAATATTGGTCTAGATTTTTGGGGGTATTACAAATAGCTTCTGCAATGTGGACCCAATAACTGGGGAAAAGCCTCCGTGACGTGTCCCTATCGCGGAGGCTCACTGCATCCATATTCCTAACATGCCCCGAATCCCATCAAAAAATTTCCAAACTCTTCCTAGACATACCTTTAACATCCCTAAACATGTTTAAACTTAAAAACCAATGTCTCAGGTTCAGGAAGGAAAAAAATAGAATTCATAAAATCATGGGGTCTTGAAAATGACTAAGTCCTAAACACTTAGTGAAAATTTCAAGAATTGGACCCCTTAAAAGTGCAACCAAAAGTCAAATCGATCTTAGAATCTTATGAGTTAATACAATATCTCCCCATTTGGACAATTCATCCTCGAATAAACTTGTAAGGATAAGATACTGAGGAGACCAAGAGTCTATACTAAATACTGATAAGCTGAAACATGGTTAAATAACTGGATCCAAAACATAATACATGCTACGTGGGCTAAACTAATTTCATGAATATATGTTGTGGTGGGAGAATGGTTATATAGCTAAAATAGAGAAGAAAAAGATTCAACATTAAGCAAACCATTACCTTAAGTCGAGTCTGAATTTGTGGAGAAAAGTTGAGGGTATTTGGCTCGCGTATATGCTTATGCTTCCCAAGTAGCTTCCTCAATAGGCTAATTTTGCCATAGAACTTACACCAAGGGAACATCTTTATTCCTCAACCTACGAATTTAAAGGTTAAGGATCTCAACTGGAATCTCTTCACAATAGAGACTATCTCTCACATCCACACTCTCTAAAGGAACAACTGAAGCTAAACCACCAATAAACTTCTTTATCAAGGAGACATGAAAAACTGGATGCACTAACGCTAAATATCCACATAACTCTAGCTCATAAGCTACCTTCCCAAAATGGTTCAAAATCCTATAAGGCCAATATAGTGGGGACTGCGCTTCACCTTCTTGCCAAACCTCTTTACCCTTTTCATGGGTGAAATTTTCAGATGCATAAGGTAGCCAACATCAAACTCAAGATCTCTTCTTCTCACATTGGTATAAGATTTCTGATGACTCTAAGATAGTTTCAGCCTCTCTTGAATTAACTGAACTTTCTCCATCACCTCAAACACTGAATATGGTCCTATCAAAGTAGCCTCACCTACTTCAATCTAACTAATAGGATATCTATATCTCCTCTCATAGATAGCCTCAAATAGAGCCATTTGGATACTAGAGTGATAACTATGGTTATAGGCAAACTCAATCAAAGGTAAGTGGTATCCCAACTACCCTTAAAGTCAATAACATAGGATCTCAACATGCCTTAAAAGGTTTGAATGGTCCTCTCTACCTGACCATCTATCTAAGGATGAAAAGTCATAGTGAGATGAACCTGGGACCAAGACCCTTTTGAAATGTTTCCAAAAATAAGAGGTGAACTGAGTACCCCTATCTAAAATGACGGTCAATGGAACCCCATACAATTTTACCAAATCTATGAGATAGTGTCTAGCATAGTCCTCAACTAAATACAAAGTATGAACTTGCAAGTAATGGGTTGAATTAGTTAGTATATCTATAATAACCTAAATCGAATCATGCTGACGACGCATATGATTATCTACAATAACCTAAATCAAATCATGTTGACGACGCATACAAGGCAAACCTATTACAAAGTATGTGTTCACCACCTCCTACTTCAAAGTAGGGATGCTGAACTCCTAGAGCATATGCAATACCTTTAGTGCTCAACCTTAATCTGTTGATAGTTCGAACACTTAGCCACAAACTCTGTAATAGCTTTCTTTATACCACTCAACCAATATGTTTCTCATAAATCACGGTATATCTTAGTGGCTCCTGGGTAGATAAAGTATCATGCACTATATGCCTCATCTAATATCCAATTTCACAAGCCATCAACGCATGAAACACATAGTCTACCTTGACAACCAAGTACACCATCTCCCCATTGGGAGAAAACTTCCACCTTTTGATCTCTAATTGTCTCCTTCAACTTGACCAAACTAGGATTTCTATCTTACTTTCTTTTACTTCGGCAACTAGTGAAAATTCTGAACCATTCTGAACACAAATACTACCTTTGGCCAAATAAACCAACAAAACTCATATCATAGCAAGTTGGTGAACATCAAAAACTATCTTCTCCTTATCATCCTCAATATGTGAAACACTACCCATAGAAAATCCACTAAGGGAATCCACAACTACATTAGCCTTGCTTGGATGATACAGCATACTCATATTATAATCTTTCAACAACTCCAGATAACTTCTCTGACTAAGATGTAGATCTTTCTATGTGAACACATATCGTAAACTCTTGTTATTTGTAAACACATCTAGATGAACTCTATAAAGACAATGCTTCCAAATCTTTAAGGCAAAGACTATTGCTGCTAACTCGAGGTTGTGGGTTCGATAGTTTCTCTCATGGGGTTTAAGCTTCTAGAGGCATAGGCTACAACATTACCTTTCTACATTAACACATAACAAAGACCAACTTCAGAAGTATCACAATACGCTACAAACCCATCTGTGCTATCTAGTAAAGTCAAGACTAGAGTGGAAGTGAGTCAAGTACTCAACTCTAAAAAACTCATATCGTAGGAATATTACCATTGAAATTATACTTTCTTTTGGTTTAGTCTAGACATAGGAGAAGCAATAGCAGAGAAAGCTTCAGTAAACCATCTATAATAACCAACCAAACTAAAGAAACTCCTAATATTTAGTGGAGAGATAGGACTAGGACAGTTTCTCACTGCTTTGGTCTTTTGAGGATCAACTTGAAGGCCATCCCAATAAACGCTATGACCAAGGAAATTTATTGACCTTAACCAAAATTCACACTTACTAAATTTAGAAAATAACTTTTTATCTCTAAGGGTGTACAACAGAACTTTCAGATGGTTTGCATGATCATTCTCACTACGAGAATAGACAAGGATATTGCCAATAAAGACTATGACAAACATGTCCAAGTACTACTTGAACACCATTTTCATCAAGTCCATAAAAGCTGATCGAGCATTCATTAGTCCAAAAGATATGACTATGAATTTGAAGTGACCTTACTGAGTTCTGAAAGGTTGTTTTCACTATGTCACATTTTTTGACTCTAAGCTAGTAATATCGGTATCTGAGGTCTATCTTAGAGAAATAAG
The DNA here is from genome assembly GCF_002878395.1 of Capsicum annuum. Taxonomy (NCBI): domain Eukaryota; kingdom Viridiplantae; phylum Streptophyta; class Magnoliopsida; order Solanales; family Solanaceae; genus Capsicum; species Capsicum annuum. The sequence goes on from NW_025820303.1 coordinate 3,040,771, forward strand.
TTGCACCCTGAAGTTGGTCTAACAAGTCATTAATCTCTGGGAAAGGATACTTATTCTTGATGGTGATTTTGTTTAACTGATGGTAATTAAGGCACATTCTTATACAACCATCTTTCTTGCTCACGAAAAGGACTAAAACACCCTTGGGGAAACACTAGGCCTAGTGAAACCCTTATCTAAGAGATCTTTCAACTGTGAATTTAATTTCTTAAGATAAGGGGGATCCATTCTGTAAGTTGGAATTAAAATAGGCTAGGTATCTAGAAGGAGATCTATTCCGAAGTCTATCTCTATTTTTGGAGAAACTCTACAAAGATTCTTTGGGAATATATCAAAAAACTCTCTTACTATAGGAACTAACTCAAGACTTGGTTTTTCAGAATTTGACTCCTTGACACAGACGAGATGGAAAATACACCCCTTGGATATCATCTTTCTTCCCTTGAGATATGAAATAAGTTGACCCTTAAGAATTTAAGTACTAGCCCTCTATTTGATAACTAGTTTACTTATAAATTAGAATTGTACAATTCTACTTCAACAGTCAAAAAAGGCATAACATGAGTGGATCCAATACTTGCCAAGAATTACATTGAAATCAATTATCTCTAACTCCATAAGGTCAACTTAAGAATCTTTCTGCGACACTATGATCTGGAAGTTTTTGTATACCCGTCTGGATATAATAGACTTACCCCTGTTATGTCATAGATCCCCTTGTTTCCTACTCTTTATCTTAAGATGGGGGTCTATCGAAAATAGCCTTTCTACTTCTTCAAAGATAGCAGTATGGACTGCGTACATCTTACCCTCCCCAGACCCTACTTTGTGAGAATACACTGGGTTTTTTGTTGTTGTTTGGCTATAATTGACTTACCCACTTGGGTAGATACTATGAATGGATCTAGTAATATTTCAGGACTAATACTGAAGTCGAAAACTATGTAAGAAGTCTTAAAATAGAGTGAATCTCTAGGGTCTAATAAGATATAAACATGTATATGAAAAACTTGCAACGTACCCATAACCACATCAAGAGGACTTTCCTGATCCTGGTGAGTCCAAAGGGCATACAACTATTTTGGCACGGCCCATAGGTGGCACTGAAATTTGTACCCTGCTGAGTCGGGTGACCTGCTGGTGCTGCTGAAGAGTTTTTCTGACCCTTATGACGATCATTCTGGCCCTTATACACACCTACGGGGCAATCCCTAATCTTATGTCCTGGATTGACATACCCAAAACACATCTCTACACTAACCCTGATGATTCTTACCATACTTCTTCCAGAGTGGGTTGGTTTAGCCACTATTCATACTACCGTGGGACTTAGATCCTAACACTCTATCTTCCTTCCATAACTTAGGTACTGGTACAGTGGCTAAAGAAAGAGCTGGGGATAAAAATCTCTGACAAAACTGGGATTGTTTACCGCCTTCTGACCTTAGTTGAGAGAGATTAAAACTACTTATTCTGGCCTTTTTATTCTCCCTCTCTTATTCTTAGAAAGTTTATCCTTCTTAATATGTTTGGCATGAACCATAAGTGTAGACAGGTAAATCTTCTTAATCAATATGGCGGTCCTACACTCCTTGACCACATTATAAGATACACTAGATACGAACTTACTCATCGTGGACCTATTGTCAGCCACCATAGTAGGAGTATACCTTGTGAACTGAGTGAACTTAAGAGAGTACTCCTTTATGATAATACTACATTGCTTCAAGTTTATGAACTCCTTAACCTTAGCCTCCCTGAACTCTAGTGGAAAGAACCTATCTAAGAAAGTTGTAACAAACTCCTCCTACTCCATAGGCTCTTCTTTCTTACCCATGTCTTTCTTTCATTACTTAAACTAGGTATGAGCTACACCCTGTGACTATTAGCCAACCAAGTTTGCACTCTTATTTGAAGTGAGACCCATGATGTCTGTCACCCTCTGCACCATATCCAGAAACTCCTACGGATCCCTCTCAGGCTTAGACCCCCCAAAAAAGGAGGATCATTTGAATAAAATCCTAAGTCCTAGCTACAACTATACTTTTCACTGGATTGGTTGGGGAAACAACTTACTGGTTGTTCTTAAAAGCTACAGAATGGGCTATTTTTGTGAAAGCAGCCATGAACTTGGCGTGAGAGATATGATCATTTAGGGGATCTTCCTGAATAAGTGGTAGTAACGCCCCAGGAGTACACCCTAGATGCCACATAGTCCTTATGGTTATAAGTGACGACAAACTTACCCATGAGCTGGTACCTATATGAGCACTTAATAATATAAGGGTGATGAACATATGCAAAAACAACTAAATCTGCCATAAGGTTTTAAATACAAAAAAAGCTCTAAAATCATAAGCTTGGAGATAAGTGTCTAAAAAAAACCATTTGAAAATTGGTAAAATAATGTGAAAATTGACTAAACTATCTGAAAGTATCTGAAAGCCTCTAAACTGACTGAATAAGTGTTGAAGGGATAGAACCGAACTAACTCCAACTGTCTAACTAAAGTAAAATACTGAAATAAACATAATCAATCCTCGAAATATAAGGACTAACAACTGCTGATGCACTGGAATGTCTAAGTGTGGTCGAGAACCTAAGCATCAAAACCTATGATATGAGAAATCATAGTGCATAAAATAAGTATGCGGTAAGTACTTTGAATACACTGGTATGCTAAATGAGGTTAGGTTGATATGAATGGGCTAATATGCATGAATAATAACTAACTGAATAGATGGCATGAGAAAATTGGTGCATAGTATGCATGAAGGTTGTAAAATCTAAGAATGCATGACCAAGTATATAACATAATAATGGAATAGTCTGTAAACTGAATACTGAAATCTGGGTACTGATTTAACTAATAAACTGTATGCTATGATCAAGAAAACCTAAACTAACTTTTGAACTAAGACTGGACTAAAACTGTAATGCCCCGAGTTTGTACCCTAGACGTTACATAGTGATTACGATCTCGAAGGACCACAAGCTAATCCATGATTGATACTTGTTGTGAGCACCGAATAATAATACTAAAAGAAATGTAGAAAATAGGATGAAATTCTATAAGGTTCAAAATCTATAAATACTAATAAAGAATATCAACTGATAATAGTAATTAGTAAAATTGACTACTGTCAGAAAGTCTAGTATGAAAAGCCTCTAAACTAAACTGACTGAAAGTGGAGTTGATGGGACAATCCTTCAACTAACTCCATATACTGAAATACTATATCTACTGAGAAACTAAAATAATAAAATATCCTTTATAGATGAGGACTCACTATTAACTCTAACACTGCTGGTTGAATTTGAGTCTGTTTATGTGTGGTCAGGAACCTGAGTGTCCAAACCTATGATATGGGACATTATAGCACAATGAAAGAGTATGTGTCAGTACTTGGAATGTACTGATATTCTAGATGAGGTAAGGTTGAATACAAAGGTTCATATTCTTGAACAATAACTGACTGTATGATATAGGGTAACTGAACATGAGAGTACATGGATAACTGATACTGCTGTAAAAAGTAAGTTTGCACTAATGTGCATATAAATAAATAATGTGACTAAGATTTTCCGAAGCAAAGTCCAAAATTTTGATACTGAGTAAGTAATATCTAAAGTTATTGATAACTGAGTTACTGATACTGGTTGACTGTATCTGACAGTCCTAATTATATAGAACATAATTGAGTTCTATTCTGAAGACCAAAACTAAAACTATAGGAGGTAATCATCTAACTGACATGCCCCAAATAAGATATGATAACTGAGTTGGGGTCCAATCTATAACCCCAATTAAAAGGGTGTTAGTACCTTCCATGGGTAAAAATAAGCTGCGAGTTATTCTCATCTGGCAAGTACTCTAACAAGAATGGTGAAATGCACATCTGGCAGGTTAAAACCTCATCAACCCTTAACTAGAAGGTTGATGTCTCAACCTATGCTGGCTATATAGTTCTGGAATGCTAGGATTGCTTTTAAGGGCACACCCTTTACTGGCAGGTGAGCCCCCATCCTTCGATTTACTAAGTGCTGAATCCTACTTCTAACTAAAAGACACTTAACTGAGTATACTGAACTGGATTGGACTAATACTAAGTTTACTGAGTTTTCCTGAGTTGTGTAGCTGATTGAATTCTACTGAGCTCTATAGTTGACAGAGAGTACTACTGAACGTGACATTACTGATACTACTTTGTAACTGATAATGGCTCTAGGTACACAGCTAAATTGTCAGGTATTAAATACCACCAGGACTCGATAGCATGAAAAATAAAGTATAGCATGATCTTAAGATACACAACAATATACACCTATCCATAATTCATTGATAAAGGCATTTCATCAAACACTTATAAGGCATTATCTTGTACATGATTGGGACCACATAATGATATGTTAAGATTCCACTATCTACTTCACAAAGGCATTTTTGCAAACACTTGGGGAACATGGAGTATTTCACATGATGATGGTCAACACAAGTAATTATGAATACTACATTCAATTTCAAATTCAAGGGTTAAGAATGAAATTCATATAATTCACCACATAACTATTTTAATTTCATGAAAACTTATAATTAAACATTCATTGGATCCCAATTACGATCTTGAACATGAATACATTCAATTCCAAGCATAGAAATCATAAATCTTGAAGTTTTAAAAATGAATTCTTGGACTATATGGGTGAAAGGGACCCATAGATGAACATCTAACATACCTTGGAAATTTAATTCTTTAAGATGCTTGAAGAAGTTCTTGAGTTTTGACCTTGATTGTTGAAGCTAAGGTTTGTTTCCTTGAAAGAGAATGCTTTGATTTTGGGGGAAAAGTTAATAAATAAATGATTTAAAACATGGGAAAAGACTGTTTTAACACTAGATGAAACATTTAATTTTTGTCAAATTTTTCCAAACTGGGCCCTTGGTGCGATGTACCATAATCACATCGGGACACTGAAAATAGACAATTGGGAAATGAGGGCTTGGTACGATATGGTGGAATTATGGTTGCCCTTTGATTCTAAAATTTAGACTCATCGCGATGAGATGGGATCGCGTTGGCACACTAGAAATTGACAAATGGGAAAACAACTTTTGGCGCGATGCACTGGTTTCAAGGTATCTCACTGGAAATTGACAACTGCCATTTTGACATACTCCGTAATGCGCTACTGGCCTGAATGACGGTGTTTAATGACTGAAACTTAAAATAGCCATACCTTCTCACCCGATTATCGGATTTAGGAAAATTTTATATCATTGAAAAGCTAATTGAATATCCTACGCAATGGTAGCCTCTAAACTAAAAAATACTGGGTATTTCAAAAAAAAATATATTAGATAACTCATAGACTAAGAGTTAATTTAGGCTAGGGAAATACGAGGTCTTACAATATCTCCCCCTTGGGAATATTCATCCTCGAATAAAACGGATTAAGCCGAGAAAAACTGATAGACTGAGCGGACACACTGAACATGCATATCTGATAGATAGAATACATGACTAAAGCTACTGATAAGCTGGGTTTTCATGCTGAACATGCATGTCTGATGCATGAGTACATGACAGAACTGATTCATGAATGCATGACTAAATACGCAACGGTAATGGATAACAAGTTATAATTATAGTTGAATATAAAATTGTGTAAAGCTAAGGAAGACTGTTACCTTAATATGGATCTGAGGATGAGGAGAAGAGGTAAGGATACTTGGTCCGCATATTTTTTTCTACTTCCCAAGCTGCTCCCTCTATGGACTGATTTCGCCAAAAACCTTTGACTAATGAAATATTTTTGTTCCTCAGTCTACGAATCTGATGATCGAGGGTCTAGACTGGAGCCTCTTCAAAAGTGAGATCCTTCTGAATATTTACATCCTCTAAGGGGATGATGACGGCTGGGTCACCCATGCATTTCTTTAGCGAGGAGACATGGAATACTAGATGTACTAAAGCTAGATATAAAGGAAACTCTAGCTCGTAAGCTACCTTTTAGAAATGACTAAGAATCTTGTAAGGATCAATATATTGGGGACAGAGCTTTCCCTTCTTGCTAAACCTCTTTACTCCTTTTATGGAAGAGATTTTCAAGTACATGAAATCACCAATCTCAAACTCGAGATCACTTCTCTTTACATCTGGATATGATTTATGTATGCTTTGGACAGCCCTAAGTCTTTCTCTGATCAACCGAACCTTCTCTAAGGCATCAAAAAATAGGTCAGGCCCTACTATTGCTGCCTCACATACCTCAAACCAACCTATTGGAGGTATGCATCTTCTACCATAGAGAGCCTCAAATAGAGCCATCTGAATACTGGAATGATAGTTGTTATTATATGCGAACTCGATCAAAGGCAAGTAGTCATCCCAACTACCCTTAAAATCAACAACGCATGCTCTTAGAATATTTTCTAGAGTCTAAATAGTCCTTTCTACTTGACCATCTGTCAGAGGGTGGAAGGCTATACTGAGATAAACTTGGGTGCCAAGACCCTTTTGGAATGCTTTCCAGAAATGAAAAGTAAACCAGGTACCTCTATCTGAGATAATAAATACTGGAATTCCATGTAAGCTGAACAACTCTTTGATAAAGAGTTTGGCATAGTCCTCGGCTGAATAGGAGATATGGACTAGCAAGAAATGAGCTGATTTGGTCATCTTGTCTATGATAACCCATATAGAATTATGTTGATAACGAGTACTAGGAAAACCCATCACAAAGTCCATGTTCACTTTTTCCTATTTCTATGTGGGAATGCCAAACTCTTGTATGGACCCACTAAGCTTTTGGTGCTCAATCTTAACTTGCTGACATGCAGAGAATTTAGCTACAAATTCTGTAATATCCCTCTTCATCCCACAAACAATAGATCTCCCACAAATCATGGTACATCTTAATGTACCCTGGATATAAATAATAATGCGCACCGTGCGCTTCTACAAGAATTTATTACCTCAAGTCATCTACACCTGGCACACATATTCGACCTTAGCTACATAAAACACCTGCTTCCTCTTATGATGAAACCTCTACTTTCTTATCTATGACTGATACTTTTAGCTTAACAAGACTTGGATCTCTATCCGGGTTTTCCTTAACCTTGAAAACTAGAGAGGATTCTAAATTGTTCTGTACCCATACACTGCTTTTTACTGAATCGACTAAGCAGATACCTAGTCGGGCAAGCTGATGAACTCCCTGAACTAACTTCTTCTTATCATCCTCAACATAAGTAACAGTACCAATAGACAGTCTACTGAGAGAATTAGCCACTACATAGGCCTTGCTTGAATGATAAAGAACACTCATGTCATAATATTTCAATAACTATATCCATCTTCTCTGATGCAAATTTAAACTTTTTGAGAAAATACATAGTATAAGCTCTTGTGATCTATGAACAAATCTACATTCACGCTAGACAAATAGTGCCTCCAAATCTTTAAGGTAAACACTATAATTGCTAAGTTAAGATCATAAGTTGGATAATTTTTCTCATAGAGCTTAAGTTGTCTAGAGGTGTAGGCAATGACCTTACCTCTCTGCATGAGAACACAACCCAAATGTACTCTGGATGCATCATAGTACACAACAAACCCATGTAACTCATCTGGTAGAGTCAAAATTGGGGCTGAGGTGAGTCGAGTCTTTAGCTCCTGAAAACTCGTATCGCAACAATCTGACCACTGAAACTGAACTTTCTTCTGAGTCAATTTGGACATGGGGGAATCAATAGACAAAAACCCTTCAATAAACCAATGTTAATATCCAGATAAACCCAAGAAACTCCAGATATCTGATGGATAGATAGGTCTAGGCCAGTTTCTTATGGCTTTGGTCTTTTGAGGATCAACTCTAATGCCATCACCGAAAAATAAAAGCACCAAGGAACGGTACTGACCTTAGCAAAAATTTGTACTTACTTAATTTGGCGAATAATTGATGAGTTCTGAGAGTGTTAAGTGCGATTCTAATATGGTATGCGTGATCATTCTCGCTATAAGAATAGACAAGAATGTCATCGATGAAGACTATAACGAACATCTCTCAGTACTTCTTGAACAGGTAGTTTATTAAGTCCATAAAAGCTGCTGGGGAATTAGTAAGACCAAAGTATATGACTAGAAACTCAAAGTGACCATAACAGGTTCAAAAAGCTAATTTCAAAATGTCACATTCTCTAACCCTGCGATGATGACAGCCTGATCTAAGGTCTATCTTAGAAAAGTAACTAACACCCTGAAGTTGGTCAAAAAAGTCATCGATTCTAGGAAGTGGGTATTTGTTCTTGATAGTGACATTATTTAACTGATGGTAGTCTATAAACATTCTGAGAGAACCATCTTTCTTATGCATGAATAGAACTGGTGTGCTACATAGGAAAACACTAGGCTTGATGAATCCAGTATCTAGGAGATCTTGTAAGTGTTCTTTTAACTCTTTGAGTTCTGCTAGTGTCATTCTATATGGAGAAATAAATATAGGATGAGTTTCTAGAAGAAGGTCTATTCTGAAGTCTATTTTCCTTTCAGGAGGAACTCTAGGAAGATATTTGAGAAATACATCTGACAATCTATTTACTACTGGAACTGACTCAAGACTAGGAGTTTCTGAACTAGAGTCTTTGACTCAAACAAGATGATAGACACACCCGTTGGATATTATTTTTCTCGCTCTAAGGTATGAAATCAACTGACCCTTAAGCATTATAGTACTACCCCTCTATTCAAGGAATTGTTCATTTGGAAATTGAAAATGAACAATTTTGCTTATACAATCAACTAAGGCAAAACATGAATGGAGATAATCCATGCCAAGAATGCCAAGAATAAGAATGTGGATTCCTTATCTTAGATTAGGATCAAACGATCAATTTCTTTCTTAAACCTTGGTAAACGACTTATAAAAGAAGCTTAAGATCATAATCTTCTTAAAATATCAATACTTAGACATAGGGCTTAAAACACATGCTTTATGCATGTGCAAATTCATAGAAAAACCTCATGCTCAATATACTTCTTGAAGTACTTCAACATTATTAAGATACTGAAATCAAGAATCAGAATATCATGCTCTAAACTCAATTAGAAATTTGAAAAATCATATCACACGTATAAAGATGTAAAAATAGATATGCAATTCAACATTTAAATCACTCGTCACATCATAATCTTCAAATAATGATAATTGGGTATGAACGCAAAACTGAAACTCAGGTAAATTTGATGTTAAAAACTAGTTTTGGCAACAGAGATGAAAGAGGTATCCTTGGGCATAACTCCCCATACCATATTTGATTAATTTGATGTAGAAGTTTGAACTTTGAATACCTAATGATATTCTTGAAGCTTCTGCTTGAAGTTATTGAAACTAGAAACTTGAATTCTTGGTTATGTTGACAAAAATGGTGAAACTTTTCATTTTTTGGAGTTAAAGTTGAGCATTTAGGTTTTCATAGAGAGAAAATTTGGTGAGGAATGAGTATAATTTGCTTATAATAGGGTTAAATCTTCTGTTTTCATGGTTTGGGGCTTTGGGAAAAAGTCTAAACTACCCTTCAAAATAAACTTTACAGCAGAATCCCACCTGTGATGCATCATATCGGGGGTATCAACACGATAACCATCGTGTTGCGCCAATATCACGGCAGTGTTCTATTTTTGAAATCCAAACAAGTCCCATACCTCGTTTGAAAAATTTAAAACTTCCCCAAGACATCCCTTTTACACTCTTGAATATGAATCAATTCAAAAACCATCGTCTCGGAGTCCGAAAGGTCAACTTCAAAATCCTCAAAGTTAAGAGGTCAAAATGAGAGTAAGTCCCTAACACTTTATTTTATTTTTGGATTCTAAGTGTGAGAATCAAGTACTAAGGGTTGGGATGAACTGAGAATGTATGGGGTATTACAATCAGTCATCCTAATTATTTTCACAATTAATATCAAATCTTTAAACAAGAATGAACGTAAGACATAGATAAGAAAAATGTCTTTGTTAAAATTATAGGAATACTAGCATATTTAAAGTCTCGCCATCTTGGGCATCACATATGGTATCTTCTAAACCTCAAACACCCATAAATAATAGAAAATGTTAAAATATAACTACAATTTAGCTGTAAAAAAGTTGAAATTAACATAAACTTGATCAATGATCATGTCATGTACTAATTCATCTCAAACTAAAATCATATATAGAAAAAATATTATGATTTCTTTGTATTAAATGAAAAATAATAAGAAACATGATAGAAAAGTAAAATATATGATAAATGGAAAGGAGGAGTCTGATTGACAAAAGTAGAGAAAAACCTTTTAGCTTCAGCCAATTTCAGTTGCTCAATATAAGCTCTAGCTTACTTTATTGATTGATAGGTTACACTATTTGGTCCTCGTAAGACTGCATGTCAAAAAGCTAAATTGAATAAAGCTAAAATAATTCACATGTGTTGTAGAGATTGTTTTAAAAAGGTTTAAATCATGTGTATCGGTGTGTTTACGTGTATTTATTCTGATTACATTAGGGGAGAAAAAATGGGAAAGGAATTCTATGATACTAATTGTATTCGATCCTTTACCTTAATCATGCTAATTACATGGGGAGCATATAAAGTAACACTATCCGTAATCATGTGTCCATGCAAATTATATTTGAGCTTAATATCTAAAACATTAAATTTGTTGTAATAATTATGAAATTTAATAAGGAAATAATCAAAGTAAAAAATTTTAAATTGAAAATTATGAAATATGAGTTTGACTAATGATGTGTCAAACATTGATGGATCATTCCATTCAAAGAAGAGTTATAAGTAAATTACACGGAAAGGACTAATGTAGGAATTAGTTTGCTTCATTGCACTTAAATTAAATATTAGAATTATTTAAAATGTTTGTATATTAGGTTTTTGGTTCATTCCACTAAAATTAGATATAGAAAATATCATTTAAAATATTTGTCTATTTTAAAACTAAACAACAAAGAGCTTACAATTACACAACAAATGATTGACATTTATGAGCTTCTATGAAAAAGGACAATAGATAATTTTTTTTTTTTGAAACTTTATCCATGTAGAAATGATACATTGACAAGTCACCATCTTGATATACGGCAAAAATATTTTTAATGTTAATAATATGGAATTTAAAATAACAATCCAACATGTTATAAATTAATACCTGTTGTATACATAAACTTTTTGCCATAATACTTCTAACCGAATGTATTCTTAGATTACAAAAAACAAAAGGTGACAATATAAATTAGGAGGGTCAAATAGTTCATAACAATGTTTTAAAAGGAGAGGGTGTGAGGCGAGGAATTTTACATAGAAAGGGATGAGGCGTAAGCCCCAAGGAATGGGGTGTAAGTCCCATGGATCATTAAGCTGTATATCTCATCTATATTTATTTTTATAATTTTACTATTAAAAATACAAGTAAAAATATTTTCAATGATTCTAAAAATAGTCCAAATAAAGCACAGATTATATAGGAAAAAAGATGACAATTATTATTTGAGAACGGTAACAACAACAAAAATGTTATTGCCTAGATAACCTCTGAAATCAAAATCAACATTCACCTGCATATATGCTAGTCATTCCTACTATCAATAAATACCTTCATGAAGGTTAATTTATGTAAGAATTTTTTATGAAGGAATTAGTTACGTAGAAGTTAGTAAGATTGAGATTATTGATTTACCGATAGTAATGTAAAAGTTATTAATTTTTTAGAAAATTCAGTTCGAGCTAGTGAGACAATTTTTTATTATAAAATAATATTTACTTTTAAAATAAAATAAAAAATTTGAGCTCCTTCAAATTCAAGATTTCTAAATAGAGATGCAAACCCAATCATGGTGGGTGTGCAAATTATTTTGTTAACTATTTGACCTTGAGTACAAGGGCTTTATTTTCTTTAATTATTCAATTTGTATTGTTTATTTTTGAATTCTTATTCATCTTTTAACTCAGTATTATATAATACATTATTGTATCACTTATTCATGTATTAGTTATACCACCAAAAAGATAAGCCACCAAACATATCATAACTTATGTAGCATCTTATGGAAGTTATTTTATACTTTGTGGTACTGATATAAAATATTCCCTGGGTATGTCATAAATTAAAATATAATAACAAATGTAAATTATACCCAAAACTAGGAAAGATTGTTGTACTAACCTTATAAGTATCGCCTGCACGTTTATCAGTTTTGCGAGTACTTTCAATATTTTTCCATTCAATAGGCAACCATGAATCATCAATAATAATGCTAGATTGACTAGTTCTCCATTTTTATTAACATTCACCTTATATTTTTCATTGCTACATTGTTCAGATTCTAGCTAAATCTGAAATGGATGATTGTTCTCTATGCTAATGATAGATGGTGGAACTAAAGCTTCATCTACAAGCTCAGTAAAATCCAACTTCTTGGGCTCATCTCATGTATGTATGTTTAAACATTAACTTAATATATGCAACAATCAATTAACAATCTAAAAAAAACTATTCTTTCTAGAATTCGAAACTCATAAACTTAAAATCTTACCTTCAACATCGTTAATCCAGGACAGAACTTATGCTTCATTTACAAATTCATCGAAATCTAGTAGCTTTTACTTAGATCATTTATATTTTCTTAAAATTAATTTTATATAAATAGTCCAATAAATTTTATTTTCAAAAATTCATAGTCCATACACATAAAATTTTGAGTTCATCTTCATTGGTTGTACTAGAAGCTAGCGTTTTTTTCATGGAGTTGGTAGACTGTAACATCTTTGAATTAGATCCTGAACGTGTATAAGTAAATTTTTTTTTCACCTCCATTAATCAAGCTCAAAGCTAACGTTTTTCCTATAGATTTTGTGAAACTCAGTAGCTTTGTCTCAAATCTTATATATATGTATATATATATATGTAATATATATATCCATATATAAATATATATATGTTTTTAACTTTACTATCTATGTAATTTTTAAAGAATCCAATAAATAGGGTTTTCTAAAATTAAGAACTCATAAATATAACTTTTATCTTTGTCTTCACTAATTTGGATCGCACTAAGATTTTCATCGATGGGCTTTGAAAAGTCATGCCTTGACTCTGATCTTATGAGTTTTAAAAATAAAATTTGAATATTTATTTACCAAGAATTCAATAAATTATGTTTTATAGAATATAAACACCATAAAGTTAAAATCTTATCTCTAACACTGCTAGTAAGGCCAGTTTGATTCTCTATTTGAGATTTTTCTTCAAATGATTGTGGATTAGATTTTGAATCATTTGGCACATCAGCTTTCTTACTTCCAAATTCTTTTGCTCTTATGTCCTCTTTTGAGGCTTCAAGGATTGAATCCGATGAAACATTAGAAAATATATGTGAACACAAATCTTCAAAATCACTAGTGTTCAAACTTTCTATCGTTTTTTAATAATTAAATATTTTTTCTCTTTTCCTATGATGGAACAAAAAAATTGAGCATCATCTATATTGTTATAATTATATGTGAAAGCACAAATACTAAAAGATATTTATGCATCTAGATGATTTGTCTGACAAAGTCCATTGTTAGAAATGTTATAAATTTCTACAATATTTACTTTTCATAAATATTTTTCTCTATATTATAGAGATTAACATAATAGAATATAAGATTTCAAAATTCACAGTTAATTTGAATTCAAAAAATAAATTATTTGCCTTTAATGAAGATATTCCTTTTTGTAATTTAAATATATAGTAGTTACCAATATGATAATTTCTCATTATTTATAAATTATAACGTCTTAGTAAGTACATTATCTACACCAAAAATTATGACTTTGGAGTCCAGGTAAATGCATTCCCAATTTTATATATACAACAACCTCGTAGAGATTTTTTATTTTATGTGTTTTTTGATCGTTTCCCTTTCCATAGTTGTTTTATGAAATTTGTGGTTTGAGTTATAGGAGGTATGATTTCAAGTTGGTTAAAGAGAGTTATGCATGTTTTTTATTTTGTATGTTTTGTAGGTTAGTTTGGTTGACCAAAGTCAACCATAATAGCCCATATGTTTTATAATTTTATTTTGATAGCTCCCACAAAGTTTGATAGGGTTTTGAGGCTATATCATGGCTGGGTGTACAATGGGTCAATAGTGTAATGAAATTTTTAAAATAAGTTTTGGGGTCAAATACATCATCAAACTAGTTGGGGTCTTCATTAGTGTCGTGCCATGGAGGTAAGGACCGAGCCAAATGCCCAAAATAGTTAGGCACTATTATTGAGCATGCCACGCTACCCTGGCAGTGCGATGGCTCTGTGCCAAACTGTTGGCGTAGCGCATTACTCCGGTGTCACGCCAATGCCCCCGACAACGTAATCCCTCTATTTTTTTTGTGGTTTGTCAAGGGAAAATCAGTCCTTTGAACCCTAAATGACCCTATAACCATTGTATAATCTTATTCTATCAACATTTAACAAAATTTCAACATTCATTCTTACCTCAACTCTGAAGAAAAAAATAACAAGGATTTTCTCCCCAAAATTCAACTTCCAAGGCTCCAAATTCAAGCTTTTCTTCAAGAAGTCATCAAGTATTTTCTTTCATCCTTATGCCTAAAGAATTAGTTTTCTTTAAAGAATTACGGACTTACCAACTAATATTCAAATTTTCAAGATCTTGATTTTTATTCTCTTTAATATGATTTTTAATGCATTATTATTAAATTGAGGACCTTATTTGGTTAATTATCACAATATCAATATGTTTAATCATTTGATGCACTTTACCATCATTCTTGATATAAAATCCATGGTTTAAGAAATATTACAGAATTTTTGGTACAATTTGAACTACTTAGCATGAAATTGGCACAATGAACATAGAACCATTATGAAATTCATGAATTTAACTCATGGTTATAAAACAAACACTAAAGCATGAATAATTTTCAGACTTATATTACAAACTACTTATGCTTATATCATAATAAATTTTATATTGTATGAGTATTAGTGTTTTGGGAGTAGTATGAGCACCAATAAGACATTGGTTAAGCATACCCAAGTCCTAGAATTTTACTCCACAATAGTTATTATACTTGCCCAAACAAATTTAGTTTAGTGATCACGCAGCTATGCCTTTATATCTATGCAAGGTGTAACACCCTAAAGCTAAGATTAGAACAATTCTTCAAGTATATTAAGAATAAAACATATTGATTTGGTAGTATGTTAAGTGTTTTAGACATGAAATGTCATTCCTAGCTCATGACCAAGTTTAAAGCTTCCTTACTAATTGAGTTATTATGTAGGATCTCTTTATAGTCAAACTCAAATAAGTGTAACTCCAAAAATTTATTGATTTTTTAAGGTCAAGACCCACAAAATGAAATACCTTCGAGTCTTTTTACCAATGCCTCCAACCATTCATCAATCTGTGTCCTGAGTGAAAGGTTATTCTTATTTTACTTAAGGATGTTTGTCCTCTAGAGATTGACGAATTGAGTTGATGACCTATCAAATAGAGTCACCAACCTTAACCAGTGAAGATAAAAAATTTCCATAGATTAATGACCTAAGTTGAAAAGCCATCAAATGGTTGACAACCATCAACCAAGGGGCCGAATGAAAATTTCTTGAATGTTAAAACATTTTTTAACGGGTTGTTTGATATTTTCCCACTCTTTTAACACTTAAATAAATTGTTTAATTTATCCTAAGGATTAGATACAAGAATAAAATTCCCAAATTCTCTATTAACTTAAAATTCATCCGACAATTAGTAAAAAATAATCAAAACAAACAATTTTCCTTCTCTTCGGGGAAAACTAGGGTTCTCCAATCTCAGGTTACAATTTCAAAGATTTCTTCGATGTTTTCATCTCAATGTATGTGGAATTTCATTAATGGGTTCCTTCCACCCATTGAATCCCTAAGTTAACTGAATTTTCATAATTAAATTCATTCTTCAGAGCTAAGGTTTCATGTAAAATACGAGTTTTGTTGTATTTTAGTTTCTCTTCAATAATAATTCATGAATATGTGTCCCACTCAAACATTTAATGTTATTATGTGTAACACCCTGAGTCTGCACCCCAGATGCCATACGGTGCTCCTGACCCCAAAGGACCACAAGCTAACCCATGACAGGCACCTAATGTGAGCGTTGAATAATAATATTGAATTAATGTAAAAAATAGGATGAAATACCATAAGGTTCAAATTCTGAAAACAAATACTGAATACTCATAAATAAATACTAAAAAATGAACATCTTTCTTAAATAATCTAGCCTGAAAGACTCTAACTATCTGAACATGGAGTTTATTGGACAAGTCCCGAACTAACTTTGACTACTGAATGTACAGAATTACTAAAATACTGAAATAATAACTCTGCCCTCGAACTGTGAGGACTCACCACTAAATTTGCTTCTGATAGGTTGGGCTGCTAAGTATGGTCAGGAGCCCGTGCATCTGAACCTATGATATAAGACATCACAATGCAAAAGAGAGAGTATGTGTCAGTACTTTAAGTATAATGGTATGCTAAGTGAGGTAGGCTGATAAGCAAGGGTTCAAATGTATGAACAATAACTGGCAAAGTAACATAAATAGAACTGAATAATAGTACACATATTTCTGAAATTATTGTAAGTACTGATAATGCATTATTGCATGTGAATCTACTTTATTGTAACTGAGATTACTAAATTACTCATAACTAAGTTACTAATAACTGGGTGAGTTATAGCTGAGTTATTGATAACTGGGTGACTGTTTCTAACAGTCCTGATTCTGTAGAACTAAACTAAGTTCTATATTGAGCTGGGTGACTGTGTCTGACAGTCCTGATTCTAAAAACTGATCTAACATTTTATACTAAGTTTGAAATTGAAACTGTAGCTGTGGGAATGTTCATCTAACTGACATACCCCGAATATAAAATGAGTTGGGTTCCTACTTGTAAACCCAGTTTGAAGGGTTTTAGCACCTTACCAATGAATACTAACAATGGTTGTAGGTTAACCCTATCTAGCAGAAAGATATTTTGTTAACCCTAACAGGCAGGAAAACTTGTACAAGATGTATCAACCTTTATATAGCAGGAAAAATATCTCAAATATGCTAGCTACGTAGTTCTGTAACACAGGGATTGCTACTAAGGGTCAAACTCTTCAATAACAAGAATGCCCCCATCTTTGGGTTCGCCTGGTGCTAATTCCTACTCCCAACTAAATAGGCACTAAACTGATTTCTAGACTATACTAGGCTTGAACTAACTGTTATTGATCATGTTAACTAACTGAACTAGACTGAGCTCACTAAGTTCTATTAACTAACAGAATACACTAGGTTCTGTAATTGACTAAGTACTACTGTATGTGACATCACTGAGACTATTCTAAAACTACTGTAATTCTAGGTAAATAGCTAGATTTTGGGTGTATGATACCCTCAGGATATGATAGCATTGAAAGTAAAACATGGCATGGTTATAATAGCACAACAATAGTAGCTTGTTAATAATGCTTCATTTAGACATTTTGTCAAACACTTGAGAGACATGCTTTATGCTCATAATAATAACCAAAATGCAAGCATCATGATCACAATCCCAACTCAAAATTTCAAGGGCTTTTAACATAAATACACATAAACCTACACACATGTTAATTACTTCACATGAAACATGTAATAAATCATGGATTAAAACTCAAATAACATCATAATCATGGAAGCAATCAAATTCAACATGATGTTCATGAAAATAATAAACTTATAGCTTTAAAAGAGGTTCTTAAACTCCAAGGGTCGAAGAAAACCCAAGGATGAACACCTAACATACCTTGGTAATCTAATTCGTGAAAATTGATGGTGTGTTCTTGAAGCTTGAACTTGAAATTGAATGCCCTAGGGTTTGTTCTTGAGAGAATTTGAGAGAAAGTTTGTGATTTTTGCCCTTGGGAAAGATTAATATCGTGTCTTGGGGATGAATAGGAGTGTAAAAATGACTCAAATATCCCTCTAGATGTGGATTTTTAATTACTACAAATGCTCACATCGATCTACTATTTTGGACTCCCAAACGTGCCTCAAACGATGTTTAAAAAATCTAAAACTCATCTGAGAGCACCTAATAACATTTTTGATCATGAATCAACCTAAAAATTGACATTTTAAGGTCGTAAGGGTCGAAAATAAGTTCATGGAAATATTGAGTCCAAAATAAGACTAAGTACCAATACTTAGGTTAAATTTTCTAAGTTTGGGACTTCTTTTCATGCAATAAAGGACTAAGTCAGAATAGAATTTTGCGGAGTCTTACATTATGGAGTTATCATTGTGAACCCTTATTATAAATATCAAATTCTTGGTTTTGTTAGTTGTTTTTTAGGGAATTTTATGTCCTAGGCATATCATAGAAATTATCATGAGTAGTTGCATTTTTAGAAATGGTGGTATAAACAATAGATGACATGGAAATTCATGCATTGATAGTTAAATATTTAGTCCATAAGTTTCATATATTTTAGTATACTTTCAAATAAAATGTCTCTCACTACACTCTGACATTATCAGTTAGCGTACCCTCATAGTAATTTTTGATTAAGTATATGCTAAAATAGTATTTTATGATTATACGTACTAGTAAACTATTACCATCTCCATGGATCAAGAATTAGCATTTTAGGTCCAGCCTTCTAGAGTTATTCTAAATCACAGACCATCTATGTTATGTTATGCATTTTATGCCATAAACTTATAAGTCATACTGTTTGGAAATATATGATGCATTTATATATGCGTGTGTGTGCACACGCATGCGTGGGAAACTGTGTGTACATTCTCATATCATGATCAGAAGCGTCGACTCATAATGGCAAGATACATGACATGCATGAGCTCTAGATATTCCATCAGATCTCTTGAACACTCTTTCCTAAAAGTAAGTTCCTAGTTATTTTGGTATTTGGAATGCTATCAATGTTTATGGATTAGTTTTCTTATAAACACAAAGTTCACTAGTTGTATGGTAGCTAGGTATGGCATCCATGATTATGGATAGGTTAATATCAAGATATGTTATCTTATTGAGCTATCAACAATGTTTGGTTGGGAGTAATACTTAGCACCAAGTTGGAAAATACTTAGCACCAAGTTGGACTAGGTTTCAGCGAAACCCTAGTCCTAGACTTGCATGCCATCATGGGTTATTGAGGGAGTTCTCGTCATTTGAGAATGTCTCCCTTTGAAGAAAGTCCTTATTAGTTGAGAATGACATTATTCACCCAAAATAGGCTCATGAGTGATCATGCCAATCTTGGTTCATACCCTTGGCAAGGTATTGAACCCTCTCCCAACTTGGGTTATAGGTTGAGTTCCATGTTGCTCACATGGTCTATGTCGGTTAATAGTTTCTCCTATATTTAAGATTCATATCTTAAATCTACCTTATATTCAGTTTATTTACTACAATATTAATCAGTTACCTATTTATATAATTCGTCATTAAATTAGTTTACATTCCTCAGTGTTATGATTAGTTCTGTCTTGTAGGTTTAGTAAGTTCGGTTCCATCATAGAACAATAAATATCTCACATGCTTGTTACATTCCATGTACTGACCACATAGTTTCTTTTGTGTTATTTTGTATCATAATATAGGTTCAGATGCTCAACATCTAGCTCACTATTAGCATAATATTGTATCATCTCTGTAGCAAAGTTTGGCGTGTCCTAATCTTTTGAGGATAAGACTTAAGTTTGTTTTCTTTATTTTAGTCATTTAGTTTCTGGACAGTTAGAGTTAATTGGGGGCTTATCTAAAAACTCATCTTGGTAGAGGATTTTAGACAAATAGACTAGTGTATTCATCTTTATAGTTTCTTAGATATTATTCATTTTCTTTTATTATTAAAAATTATTTATGTCAGTTCTACATTATTTAAATAGTATCTTCCGCTTAGTGAATCTTACTTTATATAATATTCTTAGTAATATGCAAGACAATAGAATAGTTTGAAGTCACTTATGACTCTAGGCACTATGTTACGATGGGGGGATTGGAACAACCTGAATGGAGGCCTTATCATAATGGGCAGCCCAAGTCCCACCAGGACTGAGGACCACCCCCGATACCCAACCTAACTGCCCAATGCATACCCTGAGTTGGATAAATTTTAAATATATAAAAAGATAGTGTTATTGCATAATCTAAAACTCTGTGATAGGTTGTAATACCCTGAATGATCTAAGCTTTATTCAGCTCACGATTCCATGTTAAAGGGGTCCAAGTCTTAGAAATTTCAATAAGTGGTGGGACTTAGTCATTTCCATGGCCACTAAACTTTGATGAATTTATTTTTTACCTTCCTAACCTCAGAACATCAATTTTAAGTTAATTCATGATCTTGGATGTTCAATGTGTGTCTCGAGTGACTTTTAAAATTTTCAGACGAGCGTAGGGGCGTGTTTGGAGAAGCAAAATAGTGAAGGAAATGGGATAGGCCCACAGCACGAGGCTTAGCCCACTGATCTGGAGCCCGTGGTGCGGGGCTTAAGTCACCGCTCTGGAGCCCGAAGTGTGGGACTTAGCCCGCCGCTCTAGATCCCGTGGCGCAGGACTTATCTCACTGGTTTAGAATCCATGGTGCCCCCTCCTTTATCTATCCAGCTTTTATTATTTTTTATTTAAGGGTATTTGGGTTAATTACCCTACCCAAACTCATCCATAACTTTAAATTGAGGTCCCCAAGGAGCATTATTTTCCTCTTTATTCATAAAATCTCTCAAGAAACTATTTTATACCTTAAAAAAAAACCCTAAACCTTACTCAAGCAACCAAGCAATTCAAGCTTCAAACCTCAATAAATTCCTAAGAATCTTCATGAATTCAACCAGTGAGGTATGTGTGATATTCATCCATGGGTTCCTTTCACCCATAGAGTCCAAGAATCCCTTTTTGGTTTTACATTATGAGTTTTCATGTTTAATTTAAAATATCTCTATGAATCTCTTGTTAGTTCAATTACAAGTTATGCTTATAAGTGTTTTCAAGTGGAATGAGCCATTACTTGTTTTAAATGTTGTAATCTTCATGTTAAATCCCTAAATTATGATTTTAGTCTTGAAATCATGTTATTTTTGTATGTTTCACCGATTCCTATGCTTAAGTTCATGAGTCTCAAGTGTTTGATAAAATGCCTAAGTGTTGGGTTTTGAACAATAATCTCGTACTATGGTGTTAAAGCTTTTATATTACATTATGGTTAAGACCATTCAGTGTTGGTGGGTTATGAACACTCTCTACCTATGTGATTTACATAAATTCATCTTTTCAAATATACAAACAATTAATCCATGACTCTTATCAGTATATTTATATTTTTATGATCATGATGAGAACTATCAGTTATGTAATAATGTTATATCTAATTTAGTCATTTCCAATATTAGTGCTAGTTCAGTTGGGAGTAGGATTTAACACCGAGCAAACTCAGGGATGAGAGCTCACCAGAAAGTAGAGGATGTGACCCTTAGTAGCAATCCTCAAGTTAAAGAAATATGTAGCGAGTGTAGGTTAGAGATGTCTACCTGTCAGTTGAGAGTGACACATATCTCATTAGATGACTTGGTAATTAAGGGTGATTTATTAGTCCTTTGGGACACTATTTTAGTGGATCCACAAAGCTAATACTAGTATCCATGGAATGGTATTGACACCCTTCCAACTGGGGTTACAACTTGGACCCTGATTATCTCAGATTGGGGCTTGTCGGTTAGATGAAACCTCCCACAGTCTCAATACAGTATTCAGTATAGTTTTAGTCGATGTTTGCCTGACCAAAAAATACAGATTCTCAATTATTTAGCTATCAAATTTTAGTCTTTCAGTTTACCAATTATTTTAGATATATATTTATGCTTGGTCTTGCATTCTCAGATGTTATAGTTTTTATGAATTCATGTTCATTTATCTCATGCTATTCAGTTATTCCTTGTTTTATATGCATAGTAACCTATGTATATCAACCTAACCTCATGTCATATAACAGTAAATTCAAAGTACTGATTGCATGCCCTTTTTTGTGCTATGATGTCTTATATCATAGTTTCGGATACATATTTTCTTGACTGTAGTTAGACAGCTCAGCATAATCCAACATCTATAATGGTGAGTCCTCATCCATCGAGGACATTATATTTATTTAGTTATTTTGGTAGTTCAATTTATTCAGTCAATCGGAGTTAGTTGGGGATCAATCCTATCAACTCCTCAGTCAGTTTAGAAGCTTTCATACAATTTAGATAAAATAGTTAGACAGTTAGTTAGTTACTTTCAGTTCTTATTAGTTGTTTCAGATATTATGTATTTCACATTTTCAGTATTTAGTTATATATTGTCTACTCAGTTTATCTTTCACATAGGTGATATATTCATATTTATTCAGTGCTCACAGTAGGTACACCAGCTCTTGGGTTAGCTTGTGGCCTCTCATGATCGTAAGCACTGTTGTCAAGACTATGTGGTAGACTTGGTTTGTGACAAAACTTTGTATTAGATCCCATAGTTTTAAAGTGTCCTAGAGAGTTTGAAAGCCACGTTGAGTAGAGTCTTGCGTATGCGTGTGAAGCACATCACACTTATGGTTAAGAGGCTATAAGAAGTTTTAGGAAAAGTTTCCTTTCTTCCAATATTCATGTCAAGTAGATGAGCATGAGATCTATTTAAAATCTCTTTCAGGCTCATCCTTCATTTCTCTTACATAAAATGCCTCCCAAAACAAATGACAAAAGAGGGAACAAGAATTAGCCCACACCAACTCCTATTCAGGAAGATCCCTTGAACAAACATGTCTCTTATGCCAAGTTCAAAGCTATTTTCACTACTTTAGCTTATTCAGTAACTGCTCAAAACAATCAACAGGTTATTTCCCTAGCTAGTCAAGTGGTAAATACAACTACATCTAGGATTTGAGACTTTACCTGAATGAATTCTCTTTTTATTTTTGGGATCCAAGTCTGAGAAGGATTTGTAGAATTTTCTTGATATAGTTCAAAAAGTGACTAATATTATGGGTATCAATTCAAGTAAGAGTGAATATTTGGTTACATACCAGTTGTAGGACATAGCTCAAACTTTGTATAAGTAGTGAAAGGAGGATAGGGGTGCTAAGGCAGGGCCTGTTGAAAGGGAGGAGTTTGCCATGGCTTTTCTAGATAGGTTTTTCCCACTAGAGTTGATGAAAGATAAAGTGAGATGTTCATCAATTTAAAGTAGGGTAGCATGTGTATGAAAGAGTAATCTCTTAAGTTTACTCAGTTGGTGAGGTATGCTACTAATGTGGTTATAGACAATCGGTCTAGAATAAGTAAGTTTGTGTCTGGTGTTTCTGATAATGTGGTCAAGGAGTGTAGGACTACAATGATGATTATGAAGATGGACTTATCTAGACATATGGTTCATGATGAGAATATTTAGAAAGAAAAGCTTAAGGAGAAGGAGAGAGAGAGAATAAAAGGATAGAACAGGTAGTTTTAAGTTTTCTTAGCCAAGGTCATAGGGTGACAATGGTTCTAAGTTCCTTCAGAAGTTTTTAGCCACAAACCGATCTTCAGTTAGTGCTCCAGTGCCTATGTTCAGATAAGATAGTCAGGATAGAGCACTAGGATCCAAGTCCCAGGGTAGTGTGAACATTATTTGTACTAATCTGCTTTATGGGATACATGGCAGGCACTATCAGGGTGCATGTAGATCTGGCAGTAATGTGTATTTTAAATATGGAAAGATAGGCCAAAAAGTTAGAGGTTGACCAAAGGCCGGTTAGCAGGGTCAATCTAATCATTCTCTAGTTCTAATTGGTCGCCTGATTCAATTGGGCGCCGCTTCTAGTATAACTAGTATGCAAAATCAAAACAGGTTGTACGCCCTCCAAACTTAATTAGATTAGGAGATTTCTCCTGGTTTGGTTACGGGTATGTTGCAGGTCTTTCATCTCTATGTTTATACTTTACTAGATCCCAGAGCTTTACTCTCTTTTATAACTCCTTATATAGCAGTCAATTTTAGTGCTAGTCCTGAATCTTTAGAAGAACCTTTCTTAGTGTCTACTCCAGAAGGTATCTCTATTATATTCAGGTGGGTATATAGGATCTTCCCAGTTACAGTGTCTCAAAAAGTTAGCTCAGTTCACCTCGTGGAGTTAGAGATGACTGATTTTGATGTCATCCTCGGCATGGATTAGCTCCACGCATGTTATGCCTTAGTTGATTGTAGAAATAGAGTTGTTCAATTTCAGTTTCCTAATGAACCAGTTATTGAATAGAGGGGTATTACTTCAGTGCTTAGGGGTCAGATTATTTCATATCCTAGAGCGAAAAAAATGATATCTAACTGGTGTGTTTATCATTTTGTTCGAGTCAAAGACTCTATGTCTTGAGTCAGTTTCAGTTGTAAGGGAATTTACAAATGTGATCCCTGAATACATTCCTGGAGTTCCTCCCAAAACAGAAATTGACTTCAGAATAGATCTCTATAATACCCCACACTTTTCCTAGTTCAAATTCATCTCTAAAATGTCAAAGATCTTTCTTCAAATATGAATATATTTTATTCCATGTGAAATTTTTAATATTTTGACTTTTTATCACATGGGAAATCAAATAAGATTTCTATCGATACCAAATTCGCCCAAATCTGACACTCGGGCGAAGAGTTAGAGCCATTTTAGTGAAACAGTGTACTACCTGGTACTTTAGCACGCTGCAGAGTCAGCCAAAATGTCAATCGTCAAAATACAGTGAGACTCCATGATTATGGCACGTCGTGCCAAGGCTCACTTTCAGAATTATCAAATTCCAGTAGCTCACCGTGATTTCACAGCGTCGCGGTGAAGCTTTTGTCAGCGTTCCAATTCCAGATTTTTAATTCCAAAGGCATCTTAGACTTTTCCCATGACCCCTATCAGCCCTAAACATGAAATTAAATGCCCAATAAACCCTTATTCCATTATTTTTCCTCACTTTTCTCTCAAGAACATTATATTCTCTCTCAAGAATTCAAGAACCCTAGCCAATACATCAAGAACAAGCCTAAGGATTTCTTCAAGAACATTCAAGAAAGAGTCTTCGAAGGTATGTTTGATGTTGATTCTTGGGTTCCTTCCACCCAAGAAGTTCATGAATTCCTTTTTAAATTCAAATATTACTATTTTATGAGTTTTTCATGATTCATGTGAATTGAAGTTCATGATTATGTATTGTTGAGATTTAATTCATGATTTAGACTACAAGTTTTAAGAATTGATTCTAGTATGTGACGAATTGTGTGATGTTCGTGATAAACCCTTTTCAATTTGCATGTTGATTGATTTTCCATGATAATTAGGTGTAGAAATTGTTGAATAACCAAAGCATGCGCCCCATATGTGTGATAAAATGCTTATGTGAAGGAATTACAACCATTATAGCTGTTGACGAGAAATCCCCTATTATGTGTAAGTTCATGCATGCAAAGTGTTTTTTGAAAAGCCTTAGAGAAGGAATTGTGACATATTAGAATAAAATTACTCAATTATGTGTTTTTAAGGAATGCTAAGTGTTTGATGCAAGACCTTGTAAAATGGAGTGCAAGCCAATAGCATGTCTCCCTATACTATCGCATGTTTATGATTTCCAAGTGCTTGAAGAGATGATTTAATGATTGTAATGGTGAATAAAAGTCCATGGTCATGATTATTTAAGATGGTTATGTCTTACTTTTATGTATTGAGTGTTGGGGGTATTTATCCCAAAAATTTAGCTGTAAGTCTAGAGCCCATGTCAGTTTTAACGATAGTCTCAGTTAAGCCACGATACTTAGAACTCAATACTCTTAAACAGTTACAGAACTTAAGAAATCACAGTAATCTAAGTATGATTAGCATTCTAGCTTCAGTTCAGTACTCAGCTCAGATCTTAGCAGTATTCAAGTATTCAGAACTTAGTAGCATTCAGTTAGATAACAAGATCCAATAGCATTCCGTCAGATAATGGAACCAAGTG
Organism: Capsicum annuum; assembly: GCF_002878395.1. Taxonomy (NCBI): domain Eukaryota; kingdom Viridiplantae; phylum Streptophyta; class Magnoliopsida; order Solanales; family Solanaceae; genus Capsicum; species Capsicum annuum. The sequence goes on from NW_025820303.1 coordinate 3,066,854, forward strand.
AACTCAGTTAGATCAGTCAAGAAATATGAATAGTAATAAATTCAGCTCAGTCTAAGATCAATTAAGAATCAGTTCAGAGTCCTTTAGTATGGAGTACTAACCTACACCGAGCGAGTACAGGGGTGATGGCTTCCCCGTTAGAGAGACGGCGTCAATAGTATCAATCCCTGAACTCCAGAACTACGTAGATAGTGCAGGACCAGTAGTTACCCATTAGATTAAGGCTTGACTATCATACTGCTTTAGGCTTGACTTCCTGTTCAGGGTCACCCGTTAGAGAGGCTTGACCATAGAAGAAGTTCTTACCTATGGAACGGTATTGAAACCCTTCCAATTGGGGTTATAGGTTGGACTCCACTAGTTTAGTGTTCGGGCATGTCGGTTAAGTTAGAACTCCCACAGTTATAGTTCAGTCTCAGTAATCGCAGTAGCACTTAAAAATTAGGACTGTCAGATACAGTCATTTAGCTCAGTGAGGAATGTAGATAGTTCCATAGAATCATAGACCACCAATTAGAAAGTCCTGGTCTTACATGAAGTTAACCAGTATCAGTACTAATCGATTCAGAGATCGCCTACTAGATAGGCCTGATCGCAAACTCAGATTCAATTATTCCTTATCATTATTACTAGATTTAAAGTTCATCTGCTCGCTAGGTTTGATCTCAGTTTTAGTCAGTTAATATTAATAAGCTTAGAGTTCAGTCATCAGTAGACTCGGTTATTCAGACTCTCAGTGTTAGTTAATATAGATATCATTATTAGTAGACTCAGTTTCCAGAAGTTCAAGTATTCAGAAGGTAGTATTTAGTCCATACATGTATCCTCATTCAGTACTCTTATGTTATTCAGTTAGGTTATGTTCATGCATAAGACCTTGCATTTAGACTTACCTTATCTAGAATACCAGTACATTCAAAGTATTGACACATACTTTTCTCTTCCACTATGGTGTCTTATACCATAGGTTCAGGTGAGCGAGAACCGGAGAACCCATAGCAGTCCTAACTCAGCCAACAATAGTTGACTTAGCAGTGAGTCCTCATCATTCGAGGATAATCCTTATTTGATTATGGAATTAGACAAAGTTAGTTGGGGATATTTCACATCAACTCCACAGTTTAGACAGTTTGGAGGCTTTTCAGACAGATGTATCAGTATTCAGTATTGATTATTTTAGATATTTGAACTTTAAGGCAAGTTTCCACCAATTTTCTACATTTATTTCCTATATTATGTAGTGCTCAAGTACAAATATCATAAGAGGGTTAGCTTGTGGTCCTTCGGTGTCGTAAGCACCGTGTGTCATGTCGGTTCCAGAAAATCAAGCTGTTACAATCTTTTTTCAAATACCCAGCCTTCTCTATTCCACCTTACAGAATGGCTTCAGATGAGGTTAAAGAGTTGAATAAGTAGTTGAAAGATCTCATAGATAAGTATTTCATCGGGCCTAGTGTTTCCCCATAGGGCGCTCCGATCCTTTTCATGCATAAGAAAGATGATTCTCTCAGAATATGCATCGATTACCATCAGTTGAACAAAGTCATAGTCATGAATAAGTATCCACTCCTCAAAATTGATGACTTGTTCAAACAACTTAAGAGTACCAGTTATTTCCCTAAGATAGACCTCAGAACTGGGTATCATCATCTTAGAATCAGAGAATATGACATTCTAAAGATAGTCTTCAAAACTCGGTATGGTCACTTTGAATTGTTAGTTATATCCTTTGAACTAACAAATGCCCTTGCAGCTTTCATGCACTTAATGAACAGAATGTTCAAGCAGTACTTGGACATGTTCGTCAAAGTCTTTATTAATGATATTCTTATCTATTCTTGTAGTAAGAATGATCATGAAAACCATCTGATAATGGTGTTGCATAATATTAGAGCTCATTAGTTGTTCGCCATATTCTGTAAGTGCAAATTTTGGCTAAGATTAGTAGCTTTCCTTGGCCATATTATTTTTGATAATGGCATTAGAGTTGACCCTCAGAAGATTGAAGCCGTAAGAAACTACCCTAGACCCATTTCCCCATAAGATATCAGGTGTTTCTTTGGCTTGGCTGGCTATTAGAGATGGTTTTTTGAGGGGTTTTACTCTATTGCGTCCCCCATGTCTCAATTGACTCAGAAAAAAGTCAAGTTTTAGCGGTCAGATTGTTGTGAGAATAGTTTTCAGAAGTTGAAGACTCGTCTCACTTCAGCCTAAATTTTGACTTTTTCAGATAGATCAGATGTATTTGTGGTTTACTGTGATTCTTCCAGAGTTGTTCTTTGTAGTGTGTTGATACAGAGAGGTAAAGTCATAGCCTATGCCTCTAAATAAATTAAGACCCATGAAAAAATTATCCTACCTATGATCTTGAGTTGGCAGTTATAATGTTTGCTTTAAAGATATGGAGACATTAGCTTTATGGGGTTCATATGGATATGTTCATTGACCATAAAATCTTGCAGTATGTGTTCTCACAAAAAGATTTGAATCTTTGTAATAGAAGATGTCTTGAGTTCTTGAAATATTATGATATGAGTGAGTTGTATCATTCGTGCAAGGCCAATGTAGTGGTGATGCCCTTAGTAGGTTATTTATGGGTAGTGTTGCTCATGTTGATAAGGATAAGAAGAAGTTAGTCAGTAAGATTCATCAGCTTTCTAGGTTAGGTTTCCAGTTGTTTTATTAAGCAGAAGGTAGTGTATGGGTTCAAAATGGCTTGGAATCTTCCTGTTTCCCGAAATAAGAAAAAAAAACAAGTCAGAGATCCTAAGTTGGTTAAGTTAAAGGAGGCGGTTAGAGATCAAAAAATGGAAGTTTTGTCCTAAGGGGGAGATGGTATGCTTCATTGACAGGGTAGATTATGTGTTCTATGTGTTGATGGATTGAGATAGAAAATACTTGCAGAAAAGAATGGTGCGTGATACTCTATCCATCCAGGAGCCACTAAGATGGACCATGACTTGCGGGAAATATATTGGTAGAGTTATATGAAGAGGGATATTGTAGAGTTTGCATCTAAGTATTCTAATTGTTTGCAGGTTAAGGTTAAACACCAAAGGCCTAGTGGCACATTACAATAGTTTAGTATCCCTACTTGGAAGTTGGAGGTGGTGAACATGGATTTTGTAACATGGTTGTCTCGCACGCGTCGTCAGCACGATTCGATATAGGTCATTATAGATAGAATGACCAAAGTAACTCATTTCCTGCTAGTTCATACTTCTTACTCAGCTAAGGATTATGCCAGGCAAAATCTTAGGGAGTTGGTTAGGTTGCATGGGATTTCATTGCCTATTATATCATATAGATGTACTTAGTTTACCTCTCACTTTTAGAAGCCTTTTTAGAAGGGTCTTGGTACCCAAGTTCAACTCAGTACAACTTTTCATCCTCAGAAAGATGGTCAGGAAGAGAGGACCATTCAGACCTTAGAGAACATGTTGAAAGCATATATTATTAACTTTAGAGGTAGTTGGGATGATCACTTATATTTGATTGAATTTTCCTATAACAATAGTTACCACTCCAGTATTTAGACGACTCCATTTGAGGCTCATTATGGAAGGAGATATAAATCTCCTATTTGTTGGTTTGAGATAGGTGAATCTACTTTGATAGGGCCAGATATAGTGTTTGATGTGATGGAGAAAGTTTAGTTAATTCAGCAGAGGCTGAAAACAACCCAAAACCGTAAAAAATCCTATGTAGATATGAGGAAAAAAGATCTAGAGTTTGAGGTTGGTGATTTGGTTAATTTGAAAATCTCACCCATGATGGAAGTGAAGAGATTTGGCAAGAAGGGGAAACTCAATCCTCGTTATGTTGGAACATATAATACCTTTAGTTGTTTCGAAAAGGTGGCTTATGAGCTTGAGTTTCCTATAGATTTAGCGTTAGTGCATCCATTGTTCTATGTTTCCCTATTAAAGAGTGTATTGGTGATTCAGCAGTTGTTGTCCCATTAAAAAGCATGGATGTTCAGGATAACCTTTCTTACAAAGAAATCCCAATTGAGATCCTTGATCGTCAGATTCATAGACTAAGGAATAAAGAAGTTCCCTTGGTCAAGGTTCTTTGGCAGAACCGGTCCATTGTGTGAGCCACTTGGGAAACAGAAGCAGATATATGAACTAAGTACCCTCACCTTTTCTCCGCGGACTCATATTCTGCTTAAGGTAATGAATGTCCTCAAATTGACTCTTTTCGTTCTAAGTTTCAGCTATGTAATCCATCTCATGTCATTGCATACATTCATTTTAGTTCATTATGATATGTCGTTCTTAGTTATGAAATCATGATTTTAGTCATGCTTGTTCATTTTAAGATCTCAGTTTCCCCAGTGTTCTCAGAAAACCAGTCTCATTCGAGGACGAATGCTTCCAAGGGGGAGATATTTTAATACCCCATAATATCCTAGCTCAACTTAGCTCATGATTGTATGTTAAAGGAATCTAAGACTTAGAAATTTCACTAAGTGTTGGGACTTAGTCATTTCCAAGGCCCCCCTAAACTTCGATGATTTTGTTTTTGACCTTTTTGACCTCAAAACATAGATTTTAAAGTTGATTTATGATCAAAGTTGTTCAAGGTGTGTCTCGGGTGAGTTTCAAAATTTTTAGACGAGCGTAGGGGCATGTTTGGAGAAGAAAAACATTGAGAGCACCAACATAGGCCCGAGATGGGAGGCTTATCCCGACGCTCTGGAGTCTGTGGTGTCCCCTCCTTTATCCGTCCTATTTTTGTTCTTTTTTTAGGGCATTTGGGTCAATTTCCCCACCCAAACTCATCCATAACATGAAATTTAGTTCCCTGGGGAGCATTATTTGACCCTTTATTCATATAATCTCTCAAGAAAACTATTTTCTACCTCAAGAACAAACCCTAATCCTTACTAAAAAAACTAAGGAATTTAAGATTCAAATCTCAAGAAATTACCAAGAATCTTCATAAATTCATCTAGTGAGGTATGTCTGATGTTAATCCATGGGTTTCTTTGACCCATGGAGTCCAAGAATCCCTTCTTTGTCTGAAATTATGAGTTTTTATGATTAAGGTGAAATATTTCCATGAATCTCTTGTAATTTCAATTACAACTTATGTTTTTTCCTTCAAGTGTAATAAGCCATTACATGTTTTAAATGTTGTAATTTTCATGTTAAATCCCTAAGTTATGATTTTGGTCTTAAAATCATGTTATTCTCACATGTTTTACCCATTCCCATGCTTAAGTTCATGACTCTCATGTATTTGATGAAATGCCGAAGTGTTGGGTTTTGAATAATGATCTCTTACTATGGTTTGAAAGATTTTATATGGCATTATTGTTAACTCTATTTAGTGCTGGTGGGTTATGAACACCTAATACCTAAACGATTTACATAAATTCAGCTTTTTAAATATACAGACAGTTAATCCATGACTCTTATTAGTATACTTATATGTTTATGATCATGACAAGCACTATCAGTTATGTAATAATGTTTAGTCTAGTTTAGTCCAGTTTAGTATCAGTGTTCATTCAGTTGGGAGTAGGATTTGGCACTGAGTGAACTCAAAGATAAGGGTTCACCTGACAGTAGAGGATGTTACCCTTAGTAGCTATCCTCGAGGTATAGAACTATGTAGCCAGTGTAGGTTATAGATGTCTACCTACCAGTTAAGGTGACACATATCTCATTAGAGCACCTGCCAGTTAAGGGTGACTCCTTAGTCCTTCGGGACATTAGTTTAGCGGATCCACATAGCTAGTGTTAGTACCCATGGTACAGTATTGAGGTTGGACCCCGATTAGACCAAATTAGGGCATGTCGGTTAGATGAAACCTCCCACAGTCTCAGAACAGTATTCAATATAGTTTTAGTCCTGCTTTGCCTAACCAAGGCATACAGATTCTCAATTATTCAACTATCAAATTTTAGTCTTTCAGTTTTAGACTAATTCAGATATATGTTTATGCTTGGCCTTGCATTCTCTTATGTTATAGTTTCCATGCATTCATGTTCAGTTATCTCATGCTATTTAGTTAGTCCTTATTTCATATGCACAGTAACCTATGTCTATCACCCTGACCTCATCTCATATACCAGTACATTCAAAGTACTATTCGCATACCCTTCTTTGTGTTATGATGACTTATATCATAGGTTCGAACACCCAGTTTCCCAACCGTAGTTACACAGATCAGCATAATCTAGCAGTTGTAGTGGAGATTCCTTATCCATTGAGGACATGTTATTTTTATTCAGTTATTTCAGTAGTTCAGTTTATTCAATCAGTCGGAGTTAGTTGGGGGTCCGTCCCATCAACTTCTCAGTCAGCTTAGAGGCTTTCAAAAAATTCAGACAAAATAGATAGACAGTTAGTTTCTTTCAGTTCTTATCAGTTGTTTCAGGCATAAAGTAATTCATATTTTTAGTATTTTTATATTTATTACCTCCTCATTTTGTCTTCCGCATAGGTGATATGTTCGTATTTATTTAGTGCTCATAGCAGGTACCAGGTCATTGGTTAGCTTGTCGTCACTTGTGACCATAAGCACCATTGTCGCTACTTGGGGGTAGCCTTAGGTCGTGACATAGGTCTATATCTGTGGCCACCTAAACGAGTCTAACCGTTCGATACCAAACCATAAAAAAAAACCAATATAATAACCAAACCGAGTTCCATAACATAATATAAAAGGATGCAACAGTGAGAAATTTCATCCAATGGGTGCCAGCCTCAACACTAAGCCTGACAACAATACCGATCCCGCCCATGCCAACCTACGATGTTCCACACAAGCATTTAACCAAAAGAAAGGTAATATCCAGTTGGGACGTGCCCCCAATAATATCCAAAACCAATATCCATAAATAAACTAAAGTATATTAAAATGTCCATAACATGAAATAGGGCCTTCCAGAAAGATACAAGCTCACCTCTTCAGTCCCAAAATATGATCCCGAGTCCGCACACTAAGTAGGAGGAGCAGAATGGCCAATTTTTGTATTGCATGAGGATATAGCCGCTCGATGAAAGGTTAGAGGGTGAACGCTAGCATGAACTCAGGATAAGAATAAAGTAATGCAACGTAATAAAACCAAGTAAACCAACCATTTATATACCAACCATACATATATATATATAACCAAGCTGGGCAAGGGAACCGGGTTTAGCATGTATTTAAAACCATTAACCTGAGTATGTGTAGCATACTTTACTTAACCACCCACGGGCTATATGGGTCCAGTGTAACCCCCTAAATGGGACTCTATGCGCGTAGCCGCACGAACTAGATATACTATGAGAGTAAGGGATTCCCAAGTACCCTCACCCTGTATGATGCATATGTAAAATGTACCTAGGGGATTGATATGTACCTTATAGTAACATAAAAGGGTCTCCATGCCCTACTTCTCATGTCAGCAAATATGAGTTTCTGGTGTTCATTCATTGAACTCACACCTTCATGGTTCACTATCACACCCCACCATTATGGCCCAAATAAAACCATTTCCAACCAACCAATCCATCATTCCCTGTATTATTTACCAAGGCTATTAATAGTGGTATCGTCATACCGACTATAACTTGCAAGTATTTTCCTTTGCCCAACCTTTTTAGGTAAAAGGATTCCTATGTACCCATTTACCAAATTAACTTGGGGAAGTCCCATATATCCCGCAAGTGTTCCATTATGTTTGCTTGGGGGTAGTCCTTTATGCACCACAAGTTATTATTTACCATGTCTACTTGAGGGATTCCATTGTACCCCACAAGGAGTTCAATTAACCATAAACATGACAACCAAACCATTCCGTTAAATCCTCCATTTATACCAATTATCCATTTAGGGTTCCGTTACCAAGTTTAAACCATGCAATAGTTCCATTAAAATCCAACAATGTAGTGAAAACATTCCCATGGGCATTTTATAAATCATATTGGGGGAATAGTATTTCAAAAACCAAAGCCAATTACAAAATAACCATTCCCATGCAACCAATTATCCACAACCACCTTACAACATATAAAATCCTAATTAAAAGATGGGAAAATCATAACTAAGAATTTATAACCCCCAAATTATATTTGAAAATCCAAAACCATACAATAATCAAACCATGATAACAATGTATAAAACCATGACTTTAGTTGGAATTAACAATAAGGGAAGAGAACATGCCTTAAAATAACAAGATGATAGAGAAAAATCAACAACGCAAGCCCTAAATAAATCCTTAAGATGAAACCCTAAATTCCCTTGACCAAAATCCTTAAAAACAATTTGAGAGTGTTTTTTAAGCGTTATTAATAGAATAATAGGGCAAATAACCTTCCAATAGGAATATAAGTCTGGGACCTTTTATCATGACTTCTGCTCATTGCATACCTTGATCCACTATGGTATGGATAGCATTTGCTACTGCGGTTTGAGCAGCAAACGGTGTTCCTCTTCTCGTACATTTGAATCCAGAAGTACCAGCGGAGGACCAAGAAACTACTCGACTCCGTATATCTGTAACAATGACAATGGTATTATTGAAACTTTCTTGAACATGAATAACTCCCTTTGGTATTCTACGTGCACCCATACGTAAACCAATATGTCCATTCCTACATGAACTAATTTTCAGTATAGCTTTTGCCATATTTTATCATCTCGTAAATATGAGTGGTCCTTATTAGGTTATGTAGGGAAATGTCGAAATTGCCCTCACTTAAACACCTAAATATCCGATAGGTGGGTACGACTATCCATACTAGTCATACCCTCCGATATGAGTAGTACCCACCATTTGTACCCAAGGCTATCTCCCTTGGACCCAACACTATTCAACGTACAACTCACCCGAACCATGGCGTATCAACTCTATATGACTCGTACCCATGATCCATACCTTGGTAGAATAGAATCCCAAGAGGATTGGACACTGACCACCATACGAGTCCATGGTATGACTCATACCCTTCTTACTGTTCATGGTGAGCAACTTGTATTCAGATCTAGCCTAAGTTGCTAAGCCTAAGATTAAGTAAAGTAACCAAACAACTCATATTCATAGAGATGATTCGTGCCACCTAAGTCGTACCCAATCAGAACTCAATCCAATCCCACCAAATAATACAGTTCAGCATACGACTGACTCATATGAACCATACCCTTGTGTACAACTAGTACCCCTTAGTCATATCCTGTCTAGAAATGAAAATTCTAGAAAATTTTCAAAGGGTTCCAAACCCAGGGTGTTTCGGTCCCCCCACTAGGAACATTCGTCCCTAAATGACAGACTGTGTAGTACAAGCACTACTTACACCCCTTAGATGCCTCTACTCTTCTCTTTAACAAAGATGATAAGAAATCAAGTAGAGCTATTTGAATTATCAAATATAAATCAAGAACACATACATTCCGCATGAATATCTGGAGCCAAGAACAAATGCAGATATTTCAACTTTATATTTGCCTTCACTTCCCATGTAGCCTCCTCCATCTTGTGGTTCTGACATTGAACCTTAACTGAGGAAACATCCATGGTCTGTAACCAAAAAACCTGCCGATCCAAGATCTCAACCCTCTGAAAAACCTCATAAGCCACATTACCAACCCTTCGGAAAATCTCATAAGCCACATTACCAACCCTCCGGAAAACTTCATAAGGACCAATATATCGGGGGCTAAGCTTCCCCTTTTTACAGAATTGCTTTACTCCCTTTATGGGAGATACCCTTAGTAACACCTTATCTCAACCTTAATCTCCAAGTATCTACGCCTTATATCTGCATAAGACTTTTGGCGTCTTTGGGTAGCATTAAAACTATCTCAAATCACCTTTACCTTTTCCATATCCTAATAAACCAAATTCGAACCAAACATATCCAACTCACTAACGTCGAATCACCCAATAGGAGATCTACACCTCCTACCATACAATGCCTTGAAAGGGGCTATTCTAATACTAGAATGATAGTTATTATTATAAGCAAATTTGACAAGAGGTAGATGCTCAACCCATTTACCACCATAGTCAATCACACTTTCCCAAAGCATATTCTCCAATGTGTAAATAGTTCTTTCCACTTGCCCATCCATCTGCAGATGAAAATCAGTACTCAAACTTACCTTAGTACCCAAACCCTTCTGAAAAGACCGCTAAAAATAAGAAGAAAATTATGTACCATGATCAGAGATAATTGAAACGGGTACCCTATGTAGCTTTACAATCTCATGAGGATATAACCTCACATGATCCTCTACCAAAAAGTTAGTCGTTATAGGCAAGAAGTGGGTGGACTTTGCATTCCTATCCATGATGACCTAAGCCGAATCAAGTTGATTCCGAGACCGAGGAAGACCGGTAACAAAATCCATATTTATTACCTCCCATTTTTATTCCAACAATTTTATTTCCTGTAACAACCTACTAGGCCTCATGCGCTCAACTTTGACTTGTTGGCACACCATGCACTTGGCTACAAAGTTAGCTATATCCCTCTTCATACCATTTCACCAATACACCTCCTTGAGGTCATGATACATTTTAGTCGAACTGGGATAAACAACATAGCATGACTTATGCACCTGAAACACATAACCTCCCTTGATACCTCAAGGTACCATCACCACAGATCTCAAATACCATTACCTTTTTCTCACCTATATCACCCTTGATTTTTATCAAGATAGGATCTAGCATTTGCTTCTTTTTGATCTCCACACCAAGAGAAGATCGAACCACTTCCTGAACCATCACACTACCATCCCCGAAGTCTAGAAGAGGGACTCCAAGATTTGCCAAGCGTTGAATATACTTCACCAATTGCTACTTCTCCTTTTCCACATGACCCAAACTCCCCATGGATAACTTGCTAAGATCATAAGCAACTACATTAGCATTACTTGGGTGGTAGTGAAGACTAATATCATAATCCTTGAGAAGCTCCAACCATCTTTTCTACCTGAGATTTACCTTCTTCTGAGTGAACACATATTGTAGACTCTAATGATCAAAAGAGATATCCACGTGCATTCCATATAAATAATGCCACCAAATTTTCAAAGAAAAAACCATTGCTAAAAATTCCAAATCATGAGTAGGATAATTCCTCTCATGTACCTTTAACTACCGAGAAGCATATGAAATCACCTTCCCATGCTGCATCAAAACACATCCAAGTCCTACTCGGGATACATAACAATAAACAAAAAATCCATCATTACATTCTGGCAATGTCAAAACTAGAGCCAAAGTTAGCTTATCATTAAGCTTCTCAAAACTACCTTCACAAGCTTCTGACCAAGTAAACTTTACCTTTTCTGAGTCAGCTTAGTCAATGAGGCAGTTATAGAAGAAAACTCCTCCACAAACCGCCTATAATACCTAGCCAAACCCAAGAAGATCCAATTATAGGTTGGAGTTGTGGATCTAGGCCACCTTTTAACCACAACCACCTTTTGTGGATCCACCATGATCCCCACACTAGAAATAATATGGCTAAGAAAACTAACAACATTCAACAAAAACTCACACTTGGAGAACATGATATACAATTGCAGATCTTTCAAGGTCTGCAACACTAAACAAAGGTCATTAGCACGATCCACCTCACTCTTAAAATACACAAAGATGTCATCTATAAACACAATGACAAAGAGATCCAAGAACTGCCTGAAAACCCTGTTCATCAAATTCATAAATGTCATCAAGGCATTAGTCAAGCCAAATGATATAACAAAAAAATTCAAAGTACCCATACCTAGTCTGAAAAGCTGTCTTAGGGATATCCACTTCCCTAATCTTGAGATGATGATACCCAGACCAATGATCTACCTTAGAAAAAAATTTGGCACCTTTTGACTGACCAAATAAGTCATCTATCCTTAGAAGAGGATACTTGTTCTTTACTGTTACCTTATTCAACTGCCGATAGTCAATGCACATCCAAGGAGAACTTTCTTTCTTGCATAAAAATAAAATAGGTGCATCCCATGGTAACACACTAAGACGAATAAACCCCTATCCAAATGATCCTTAAGTTGCTCCTTAAGTTCCCTTAACTCAGCCGAAGAAATTCTATAAGGAGGAATAATATTGGATGAGTGTTTGGAACCAAATCAATACCAAGCTCGATCTCTTTATCCAGAGGAACACCAGGAAGATCATCAGGAAAGACCTCAGGAAACTCATTCACTACTGGAACCGAATGAAAAGAAGGACATTCCAAGTTAGAATCTTTAACCCGAACCAAATGGTAATGACACCCTTTGGAGATTAATTTCAGAGCTCTAAGATAAGAAATGAATCTTCCCCCAGGAGCAAGAGAACCACCCACCCACTCAATAACCAGTTCACCAGGGAACCTAAAAACAACCTTACGAGTCCAATAATCTAAGGTTGTGTAACTAGAATATAACCAATTCATTCCCAGAATAATATCAAAATCCACCATATTCAGTTTAAACCAATCCACCAAAGTATGCCTACTATCAATAGATACCACGCACTCTATACACCCTTTTCACAATAACAAAGTAACCTACCAAGGAAGAAATATAAAAAGGATCTGAAATAACTTTAGGATCAAAACCAAAACATACACCATATATGGGGCCACATAAAAAAGAGTGCACCTAGGATTACGTAAGCAATACATATCAAGATAAAAGTGCTATAAAATACCAGTAACAACATCTGGTGATACCTTAAATTCCTATGAGTAGAAAGAGCATAAATCCTTTTTCGACCAGCACCATACAAGAAGAATAATTAGAAGAAAAAGTTGCACCCTTTGATCCAGGAGCAAAAGATAAAGCAACTGGAGCCTTACTTGCTCCCGAAATACCCTTACTAATCAAATAATTCCTGAGTATATGACCTGGCTGACCATATTTAAAATATTTGTCCATCCCTTTATCTCAAAAATCCCCTATGCAACCTACCACAAAATCTGCAAGGTTAATATGAAGAAGCTAATTGGGCCCTACTCAGTTGAGATTGGGCACTCTATTCCCTAAAGCTATCACCACCTTAATGCCTATCACCTGAAGGCTTCAGGTAAAGAGAATTAGTTGAAGAGAAGGACCCAAAACTATCCCACTTCTTTTTTGGCCACTTACCACTATCTCGACTACCTTGATGTTGCCCACCACCTTGTTCAGAAGACCTGAACTTCTTTTCTTATCTTTCCATAAACTTAACTTGTTTTCTCTTTTCATTCTCCACCTGTTGCATATGAACCACCAATTTAGACATAAATATATCTTGGATTAGAAAAGTAGTCTTGTTTTCAAGAGTCAAATCTCGAGATAGTCAAGAAGCAAATTTTCTCATCCTCGCCCTTATATCAGACGCCAATTTTGGAGCATACCTTGATAGATGATGAAAAATAGAAGGATTCATCTTTATAAACTGGCCAATCCTTGTGTCCTCAGCAGATAACACACCAAAAGTATCTCGCTCAGCCTGAGCAGCAACCAACTAAGTAATAGTATGAATCGACTATCAAAATTCTGCATTAGTCACCTCACCTTGAGAAAGACTAGTAGCAACTAGAGAACTCTAAGATTATTAGGAATAGAACTCATAAACTGAGTATGGATCCCCTGTGTTCCTTCCATATTGTCCCCAAACAGGAAGAACAATTCCCTTGCATTCCAGATCGTCGAGGTATGATCTGAAAAGCAAACAAACTAGGATTAAAAAGGACAAACCTGAAAAATTAAAATAGAATACCAAGAAAGTTAAATATTTCTAAATACCTTAGAGCCTCTCCCTTATGAGTGTGGTGCACTACATACCCCTAAAAGAGACTTTACCAAACATGGCCTTGTGGACTCCCAATTGACCATAAATATAAAGCTTTGATACCAACTTGACATGACTTGATCGCGGGCCTTGTCATAATGGGCGTACCATGTCCATGGACCACCCCCGATACCCAATGCGACTGCCTAATGCATACCCTATGTTGGATGAATTTCAAATATATAAGAAGATAACATTATTGTATAATTCAAGAATCTGGGATAGGTCTATATCTGTGACCACCCAAATGAGTCCAACCATCCAATACTAAACCATAAACCAAAACCAATATAAAAACCAAACTAAGTTCCATAACATAACATAACAGGATGGAACAGTGAGAAATTTTGTCCAAGTGTGTCAGCCCTAATACCAATGCCAATCCTAAGGCCGACACAAATATCGATTCTATCTATGCCAACCCATAAAACTTCCACACAAGGCTCTAACCAAAAGAAAAGTAATATCCAGTTCGGATATGCCCTCAACTATAGCCAAAACCAATATCCATAAATAAACCAAAGTATATAAAAATTTTCATGACATGAAATAGAGCCTTTCGAAAAGATGGAAGCTCACCACGTCAGTCCTAAATGTTAATCCTGAGTTCGACCACTAAGTAGAAGGAATAGAATAGTCAATTCCTGCATAGCATGGGGATACAGCTGCCCAAGGATGGGTTAGCTAGTGAAAGCTAGCATGAACTTACGATAAGGATAAAATAATGCCAAATTATAAAACCAAGTAAACCAACCATATGCATACCAACCAACCATACATGCATGCATATATATATAACCATACAAAGAAAGGGAACCAGGTTTAGCATGCATTTACAACCATTAACCTAGGCATGTGTAGCTTACAATATTTAACCACTCATAGGCTATATGGGTCCAGTGTAACTCCCTAAACGGGACCTAGTGCATATAGCGGCGTGAACCAGAGATACCAAAAGAGTAAGGGATTCCCAATTACCCTCACCCTCTATGATATATATGTATAATGTACCTAGAGGATTCCCATGTACCTCATAGTATCATAAAAAGTTCATCATGCCCTACCCTCATGTCCGCAAACGTGAGTTTTGGGTGTTCATTTCCTAAACTCACACCTTTACAGTTCGCTATCACACCCCATCATTATTTTTCAATTAAAACTATTTCCAACCAACCAATCTATCATTCCATTTATTATTTATCAAGGATATTAATAGTGGTATGGTCATAGCGACTATAACTTGAAAGTATTGTCCTTAGCCCAACCTTTTTGGGTAAAGAGATTCACGTGTACCCATTTACTAAATTAACATGAGGGGTCCCATATACCCCACAAGTGTTCCATTATATTTGCTTGGGGGAGTCCTTTGTACAACACAAGTTGTTCTTTACCATGTCTACTTAGAAGATTCCATTGTACCTGATAAGGAGTTCAATTAACCATAACCATGACCACCAAACCATTCTGTTAAAACCATATATACCATATAGCCATTTATGGTTCTATTACCAAGTATAAACCATGAAATAATTCCACTTAAATCAAACAATGTAGTGAAAACTTTCCCATAGGCATTTTATGAATCAAATTGGGAGCATAGTTTTTTAAAACCAAAGCCAGTTACCAAATAATCATTCCCATGCAACCAATTATCAATAACCACCAATAAAGCATATAAAAGCATAATTAAAACATAGGATAACTATAACCAAGAATTTATAACTAAAAACCCCCATATTATATTTGAAAATTCAAAACTATATAATAATCAAACCATGAAAACATTATATAAACCCATGCCTTTATTTGGAATTAACAATGAGGGAAGACAATATGACTTAAACCAAGAAGATGATAGAGAGAAATCACCAATATAAGCCCCTAATTAATCATTAAGATAAAATCCTAGCTTTCCTTGCCCAAAAGACTTAGAAAGAATTTGAAAGTGTTTTGTAAGTGTTAATGAATAAAATAATAGAGAAAATAATTTCTAATAGGAATATAAGTAATAGGGCCTTATTAGGTTAAGTGGGGAAATGTCCAAATTTCCCTCACTTAAACTTCCAAAAATCTAATTAGGTGGGTATGATTATCAATACAAGTTGTACCCTTCAATACAAATAGTTCCCACCATTCGTACCCAAGGTCATCTTTCTTGGATCAAATATTGTCCATGGTATGACTCACCCAACTATGTCGTATCCACTTTATACAACCCATACCCATAATTCGTACCCTTAGCAGAATAGAATCCCAAGAGGATTGGACACTTACTACCGTATGAGTCCATGGCATGACTCGTACCTTGGCTTACGGCTTATGGTGAGCCAGTAATACTTAGATCCAACCTAAGTCAATAAGTATAAGATTAATTAATGTAACAAAACAACTCGTATCCATTAATATGAATCATACCACATAAGTCGTACCCATTTTAGAACCCAATCCAATCCCATCAACCAATATTGGTCAACATAAGACTGACCCATACAAATTATACCCCAGTGTACAACTGGTACACCTTAGTCATATCCTATTAAGAAACCAAAAATTTAGAAAATTTTCTAAGGGTCCCAAACCATTGGTGTTTTAGGGATAGTCTCAGATCGTGACACAAGGTATACTAAATCCGATTGATGAGGCATATACATCATAGTATATATATAGCTTGCATGGTTTATGTTAGTTAATAGAATCTCCTATAGGAAATCAGTTTAAGAATGTTAAGTGTATATGGCTTACTGAATTTGTTAACTTATGTAACTCTATGCACATGAAATTTTACTGTCAGCTTTATTCATAAAGTTGGCGAGTATTTATATACTTAATGTACATGTCTTTATCACATGACTCCTATCACTTTTACATGTTTCACATAACCACCATATAATTAATACATTCCTAGATTACTTACCACATACTTCTTATTTTTTATATTTGTAATGCCCCAAAAATGGGTCCCGGGACATCTCACGATGCTTAAGGCTACAAGTAGCCCTAAGCCAACACTTTGAGCCTATCACTACTTATAATAACTCATTCAAGAAGGAATATATAAAACTCTGGCACTATCATATCAAATGAAAGGAAATACAAAGATAATACTTGGTGCAAATGACCATAATACTGGAATTCTCAACACAACCATAATTTGATAACTAGTCTGACAAAGCCTCTACTACTCCATGAACTAGAGAGCCATTGGGACAGGTCCCCAATTAACTCAATCTGGACTAAAAGTAACAACATAAACACTAAAATTTTGAAATATCTGAACATAGGCCCTCGAACCATGAGGACTCACCACTGGAGAAATATAGATAAAAGTACTCGGGAATCACTGATGAGACCAGGACTGAGCAGCTCAACCTACATTATAAGACAATGTAGCATATAGATGTATATGTGGATCAGTACTTGGGAATGTACTGAGTATGTGGGGGTGTATACATTTACATAAAATAATGTCAATACTTTTTAATCAAATCGTGCATGCAAATAGGAATGACTCACATAGCTTGAATAAGTCTAAAATATAAAGCTCATAAATCATGTAGAATGAAGCATGTAACACAAATATTGTGAGTCATTATACTTTGGCTTTAAAATCTGTAATCTTCTCTTATTCTCATTACTCATAGGATGAAGGAAACTTTAAACAATACTTTCAACTCATGCGTATATCTCATGGGGAGTAAAACTTTTTTAATGCTCAAGAACTTATAACTCTTTTGAACTCAAACACTTGGAACTCGGAATCATATAACTTGGGTTTGAAAACCCATGATCAAATCATATTAGTAGAGTAAACTACTTCTTTCTTTAGAAACTACTCAAAGTAGTTCATTCATTTTAGAAAATATCTCATCCCAAAGCTTTAGGAAAAATATTCTATCTCAATGAAAAAATACTTTAGTTAGGGAGGTTCTCTTAACCGACGTAAACTATGCGAGCTACATAGATTCCAACGTCTTGTCCTCCTAAGGAAGAAACCTCACATTGGGGAGAGGCGTCAAATCTTGCCAAGGAGTATAACCTCAACTCAGTGATCACTTATCTCGGCCTCAAGCCCAATCATCTCGGCCTTAGGCCCAAAATCTCAAACCCATGGTGGAACGCACTTATGGGATAAGAAACCGTAGTAAATTACCCAACTCGATGCTAAATACTACTTTCTTTAGTTTATCTCGCTCATCTTATCAAAATCTACTTTCAAAATAATCTTATGGTTCATAAGAACCCAACAATCAAATCTGTAATCTCATGTGGTAGAGTAGATTTCAAAACTCTATGATCATTAGGTCAAAACATTTCTCAATAATCTCAAAATACTCAAATCATAGATACTTATAGCATAATAGTTCATAAAATTGCAAGTCTCAAGTAGGGCTTAATGACCCATAATTCAATCTCAAGTTAAAACTCATCATAATGCATAATAGATTGCATATAGATTCATAATTCATGTAGAAATCTGGAAGTGATAGCTATTTGTCTCAAAATATCAACATACTCATATACTTTAATATATCAAACAATGCAACTATTCACTTCTCAAGGATTAAAATCAAGGGGTATAAACCCAGCTTCAATTTCTCAAGAAAATATGTAAAAATCATACCATTAGACTCTTAATTCATGGGTAACTTTAAAAGCTTGCAACCAATAACAATGGCTGAAAACTCCCAATTCAATTTATTGTAAAATCTCATAATTTACAGAAAAGTATAGTTTAAATAAGCCTTTGGGCACAAGGGTGAAAGGATTACCCTTTTTCAAAACCCCACATACCTTGAATTACAAGCTTTAGATGAACTCTCACTTTTGGGACCCTATTCGTACTCTTCAATGAAGGTTCTTAAAGCCCTTGACTTGGAAAACTTGAATCTTGACTCAATTTAGAAAATCTATGGTGGATTCTTGAGATTTTTTGAAAAGGTTTTGGATACTTAGGGTTTTTGTTGAGATAAAACTTGAGAAAAACTTCATAGAATGCTTGTAAATGACTTTAATTTGGTGTTTGTACGGTTTAATAGGCTTGAAAAAAGTCCAAAGTGTCCTTTTTAACTTTTGTATGAAGCTAAAAAAAATTAAACTGGAAACCCAATTTAATAGGCCACCACGACGCGCAACTATTGCGGTGGCTCACTGAAAATTGACAAATGGGAATCTTGGAGTCACCGCAATGTAAAGCCACCACGTTTTCCTACTGGTTAGGAACTGAAAATTAAATGCAACGCGTCATAATCGCACTAGGCCACTGAAAATTGACTATTGATAAATTGGGGTCCTCCGAGATGCGCCACTATCGCGAAGTTCCACTGGAATTTGACAATTGTCAAATAGACCTTCTCTGTGATGCGCCAAGCACTAAAATAACGTTGTTTTATGACTAGGACTTAAATTAGCCATAAATTCTTGCCCGGGTATTAGATTTGGGTGAATCTTATATCGATGAAAACCTTATCAAATTTCTAATGTGATAAAAATTCAAAATTAGGGAAATTCTATATGGTTTGCATGATACTCACTTACTCACCCTCAGCATATGATTAGATATGATCACTAATGCCTATTTCTATTTAGTTGGTAAGTCTTCATGATTCGAGGATGATTAAAATGTTTCTTACTTTCAGCAATTTAGAATTATATTCCATATAGACTTTCATCTTTTGGGTCATTCAGGATCTGTCCCAACGACCCTTCAATATTTTAAAGTCTTGTATAAACATAGTAGTATTTCATCTTACGTTATTGTTAGGATTGATTTCAATTTAAGTTGATATTTTTTAGACACGAGATTTTGTATCCTTATATCATTGAATAAATATTAGGTTCTGCTCAGGAATTTAACTAAATCGAAATGGTTTACTTTCATCCCAAATGCAATAGTTAGCTTTGGACTATTGTAGTGTTAAGCATTATGTGACGTCTAGAGGGTAGTCTTGGGGTGTTACAAATGTGTTATTAGATCCTAATTCTTAAGGTGTCATAGTTATTCTTAAAAGCCATGTTATGTAGAATCTTTTCATAGTTGTAAAGCCTGTCATACTTATGAGTGAGAGGCTAAAAGATATTATTAGGATTTTTTTGTGTTTCATGATCGTGTAAGAATCCTATCTCACATTTAATGTTTATCTAGCATTGTAAATAGAGAATTTTACATATTTCTACTACTTTTGATCATTGCTACAAGTATTTGTCCTATCCCTGCAAAATAAATAATTTACTTTTAATGGATGATATTCATTTTTTGTAATTTAAATATATAATAGTTACCAATATGATAATTTCTCATTTTATATCAACTATAAGGTCTTAGTAAGTACATTATCTGGACCCAAAATAGTGACTTTGGATCCCTAGTAAATTCATTCCCAATTTTAAATATATAACAATCTCGTAGAGATTTTCTATTTTATGCGTATTTTATAACTTCTCTTTCCATAGTTGTATTATGAAATTTCTGATATGAGGTATAGGTGGTATGATTCTCAAGTTGGTTGAATCAAACTTATGCATGTTTTTCATTTTGTAAGTTTTGTAGGTTAGTTAGTTGATCAAAGTCAACTATAATACCCCAAATGTTTTATAATTTTATTCTGATGGCTCCCATAAATTTTGATATGGTTTTGAGGTTGTATCAAGGCTGAGGGTCAATGGGTCAATAGTGTAATGTAATTTTTAAAATATGTTTTGGGGTCTTCATTAGGATCGTGCCAGGGAGGTAAGAACTAAGCAAAATTCCCAAAATAGTTGGTCACTATGGTAGGTCCATGCCACGCAGCCCTGGCAGTGTGATAGCTCTATGCTACGCTGCTCGCCTGGCTCATTAGTCTTGTGCCGCGCCAATCCTCCATAAAATAATCCCACTTTTTCTCTTTTGGTTTTTGAAGGAAAATCAGTCCTTTCGAGCCTAAATGAACCTATAAACTTTGTATAATCATATTTCTTCACCCCTTAACAAAATTTCAACATTTATTCTCGTCTCAACTCTCAAGAAAACAAAAAGCAAGGATAGTCTCCCCGAAATCCAGCTTCCAAGGCTCCAAATTCAAGCTTTCCTTCAAAAAGTCATCAACTATTTACTTTCATCGTTATGCCCAAATACTTTACTTTATTTGACAAATTACAGATTTACCAACTAAAGTTCAAATACAATTTTCAAGATCTTGATTTCTTTTCTCTTAAATAAGATTTTTTATGCATTCGTACTAAATTTAGGACCTTATTGGGTTAATTATCATATCATCTGTTTGTTTAATTATATGATGTGATTTAACATAATTCTTGATATAAAATCCATGGTTTAGTAAACACTAAAAGACTTTTGGTACAATATGAACTAGTTAGGATGAAATCAGCATAATGAACATAGAATCATTATGAAACTCATGAATTAAAACAAACACTGAAGCATGAATAATTTTTAGACATATTACAAACTATTTCTGTTTATTTCACGATAAATTTTATATTGTATGAGCATTAGTATTTTGGGAGTAGTAATAAGCATCGACAAGACACTGTTTCAACATACCCAAGTCCTAGAATTGTATTCCACCATAGGTATTATGCTTTCCCAAACAGATCCATTTTAGTGATCACACAGTCATGCCTTTATATCCAAGCAAGGTGTAACATACTAAAGATAACATTAAAACCATTCTTTTAGTATATTAAGATTCAAACATATTGATTTGGTCGTATGTAAAATTATTTAGACATAAATTAAGGCCACGTCATTCCTAGCTCGTGGCTAAGTATAAAGCTTCCTTACTGATTGAGTTATTCTATAGGATCTCTTTATAGTGAAAACAAAATGAGTGTAACTCCTAGAATATAATGAGTTTTATGTCTCAAGACACACAAAATTAAATACCTTTGATTCTTCTTTCCAATGTTGCCAACCGTTTATCAATATGGGTCCTAAGTAGAATGTTTTGCTCATTTAACCTAAGGGTGTCTGTCTATCACGACCTAATTTATGAGTCATGATGGCACCTACTATAACCCACTAGTACGTAAGCCGACACTGTAACTAGAAGCTAAGGCAGTGTGTTACCTAGTATAAATACCCAACACAGATCAAAATATACTAACACAATGATACACAATAGTATTCTACTCTAAAATAAGTCAATCCACAAAACAATTACCAATCCCAAGACTAGCTAGCATCAGTACAAGAGCATCTAAGTTTCGCAATAGTAGGATACTACTCAAATAGTCTACATTGGTTAATACATTCGTCTCGAATAAAAAAGACTAAATAAAGACAAGAAGAAATAGGCGACTCAAATCTCTAAGAGCTCATCTTGTCTCTAAAAGATCAACGTAGCAAGAACTCAACTCAGCGGTGGAAACTAGTACTCGGGTCTACACCAAAAGGGTAAAACAAGTGTAGTATGAGTAACAAAAAAATGGGTACTCATTAGGGATCATCGACCGATTGAGCTAAATCATGATATGAAGATGATATAAAGTAAGACAATATCTCTAAGTCAAGGTACAGAATCGAACCTAAATCATCTTGATCATCACTGTATATAACCGATAATAAAACTAAAATAATACTATGAATTATCAATTCATCACTCGTCAATACCATTATATATGAAGTAAATAATCCAAAATAGAAACAGAAACATTAGTACCATCATAATCCCATAAGATCAAGGTGTCATACATACAAATTTATAAACATAAAGTAAAGTAACCCACCATGGTGTCCTATACCACCAGGGAGTACACAAAAGAGAATATAAGGTAATGAAATCATCACGGCAGACCATACCACCGGAGAGAGCATTAGAGATAAAATCAACAAGCATATAGTCATATAGCCAACTCATCAACATCCATGATTTACCACATTCTTCATAAATGGTCACTTGCCAAGTTTAAGACTATCATCAACTACCATCATTGAACTTACATAAGTCAAGTACTTACAATCATACTCATTATCAAGATCAAATCGTCATTTGGATATCAAACTCATCCAAGTACTGCATCTATTAGTATATAACAAACCAACACTTATTATCAAATTACTAACCTGTTAGCCATTTAGACCATCATTTATTAGCCTAGCCTATTCTATAAGAACTTCTTATTTAAGACATAGTAACTAACTATCATCCACTAATTAGCCAACATTTATATCTATTCAAGGTGCAATACTAAACCATAGTCCACTTAACCAAGGATCAACTTTAGTTATCAAGGCTCACTAGTCATAATATAGGGAAAAGGGTTATTTATCACCAAATACACTTATTTATCTATTAACCCATGCCTCTTGCAAGTTAGCACCATAAATCTATAAGTCCACATTTAGACAACGAATAGAAATACATACTAGACATCAATAACACTAATCATCAACAATGCTAAGTCTATTATCATCATTAGGCATTTAAAAATCATACTTACTAGTTACCACATATTAACTAAACAAGGTTCACCAACTAGTATTCTAGGCTTCTAGTCATTCAAGTATAAAATCAATTAATAGTCAACTAGTTATCTCATAACTCATATTACTAGGCAATATTCCATAATTTATCCGTCTATTCAAACCAAATATATCCACTAGGTGAAACCTTAATTCTACCCAAGATTTCTATTCACCTATTAGTCTATAATCATTATACAACATGTTCTATTTCACTCAGTATTTAACCTTAACACGAGCCATGCCCAGTTAATAAGTGATTATTACTAGGGAAATGTAGACAACCTTCTAAGGACAGTATCATATATCTGATACACATTCAGGAGTATTCATGCAAAGGCATGAATACACCTATACACATATCTATAGATGTTTGCCATACCTAATATTATCATAACATCAATATATCCTCTGGATTCACCAGGTTTTGTCATGTCATAATTATCTCTTCTGTATTTATCGAGCATTATCATAACATCAATATATACTTGGACGTTGCCGAGCATCATCAAAATTTTTATATATCATCCGGCCTTGTCGGGCATCATCACAACACCAATATATCCTCTGGCCTTGCTGGGCATCATCACAATATCAATATATCCTTCAGCCTTGCCGGGCATCATCACAATATTGATATATCCTCCAGCTTTATCGGGCATCATCACTATCCTCTGGCCTTGTTGGGAATCACACAATATTAATATACATATATATATATATACATACATAAATACATATATATATACATACATAAATACATATATATATATATATGTATGTATATATATACATATATATTCTTCCAAATTAATAACAAGTGCAACTCCATGAAGAATAGAATGGAAAAGAAGTAAGAAGGATATATCATCACACCTTGCCATTTATTATCAATGCAATTTGTTTGTAGGTGAATGAGCATGTATATACATATGAGAAGAACACTTTGTATATTACCGGGCTTAACATGATTATTACCATGGTCAATAACTAGCCATGACTATACTTTCTAGAATCTTCCTTTATATGCATGATTCATAATACAATGATTGAGGGATTCTTTTGCACAAACATTAGTTTAGTCATTTGGGTTGACGATAATATGTGTAATAGCATAATCTAGAGTTCACATAATGACAAGCCAATAATTCAAGTGATAGAATAGTCATAGGCTAAATTCGCAAGACTTTTCTATGCTAATCAACGATTTCAAGAAGATGACAATCAATATACACATTATTTCTAAAGCCAACATCGTGAATAACCCATCTACCATGTTTAACCATCACATTCTCAAAAGCATATTCAAGGTGTTTAACAAATATCTAGGTCACTAACAATTTACATAATCCAAGCTTAAGGCGGACAAGTTCTGCTTCTAATATCACAAAATATCTATTCTAGTCCAATTTATACCCAGGACTAGACTACATTATTGACGTTATGACTTAGAGGTTTATTAACCCACACTAGTCAATGGTAAAATTCTTCCTCAAACATCACCCTTAATTCGTTTGAGGCACCTAAGGAAATTTCACAACTAAGTAAATTGAAGGTCAATTTAATCTTATAATGAGTGAACAACGTCACTTCCATCTAGTTAGCACAACTAGAGCATTCTCATGCTATTCATGAGATAACAAGTCCAGCTAACCAAGGTTCTAAGCTATATGTCAAGCTTCATACTATACGAGCTTAATGACCTAAGTAGTTCAACTAATCCCAAAATATACCATTTATCATACCAATGCCTAAATCCCATCCCACTCTAAAAAAGATATCAAAATCATACTATAATAAAGGTCAATCTAACACAAGTATGCCCAACCTTCCTCAAATCCAAAGAAAGACCACGAATCGCTAACCCTTTGCTTTTCCATTCCGAAAAGATTCTTCAAGGTTCTAAGCTGCAAGAAACACAATCTACACATCATTATGAGAATTTTGATACTCATATTTCACCATTGTGCTTCGGATTCAAAAATGGTACCAAAATACCCCAAGTAGTCCCACATACGAAAAACACATTTCTGAGATCAACCCAACGTTCATACACTACTAGGGAAGCATAACCCTCAAGAATCAAGTGAAAATCAAGATTATTTAGGCTAAAATCATGCCCTCAATCTAATTGGGGTTTTGGTAAAAAATTCAAGAAATTAGAGTATGCAATGGAAGGATTCTTACCTTAAATCCATTGTTAATTGCAAATATAAATGTTAAACAAGCTTCTAATTCACCCCCAAGAGTCAATTTGAATCTACCAAGTCTTTGTAGGACTGATAGGGTTCAAAATAAAGTAAAGAATGCCAAAATATGACCAAAAGGGCATTTTTATATGAGCTTAAATGGGACCCACAAGGTCAAAACATATTTTTGACCTCCTGAACTGATTGGGACTCTGTATTTTGCAAAAAAAAGCTATGTTAAAACAATAATTTTGAAGTTTTGGATGCATTGGTGAAGTTAGATTTTCCATACAAGGTCATTTAGACAACTTGTGTGTCTCACACTCATATCTTTTGATTTTTTACTTTTCGACCAATGGGTCGAAATGAGCTCGGGTATAGTGGGACCCAAACTAAGGGTATACCTAACCTAAAATTGGTATTCTAGAGCTACTGGAGCAGTCAAAATTTTCATCCAAAATCATTTTATTGAAGTTTTAACTCAGAGGCCATTTGGGATCAGAGAAGACTTCTAAACAGGAAATTGGCTCTAAAAACTAAATGAACTACCCGATAACCAAACTATCAATTTCAGCAAGTCATAAATGACTTAGGGCAGCTATAGAAAATCTCTAATGGGGATAGTAAGAGAGAATATGGAAAATGGCCTAAGGTTCATTACAATATCCATTACTAAGGAACTTTCATCCCCAAAGTTAAAGATTAGGAAATACCTAAAGTCTCTAACAGGTAAGGATACTGGGGCCGCATCTCACTCTCGATCTCCCAAGTGGCCTTATTCATTGGGTAGTGCTTCCACTGAACCTTAACTATAGGAATCTATCTAGTACGTAACCGACTCACATTACTAGCGAAATGTCAACTGCTCATCTAATTGGACTGAGTCCCATCTAGGCACATGAGATGGATACGAAATATACTTTCATAATATGGAGATATGTGTAACACCCCAAAAGTATCCCTTGGATGTCACTCTGTGCTCAAGCTAAAAATAGCCCTAAGCTTACTCATGATATCTGCTTAACTTGAAAATCACATGAAAAGTGGACTAACTTATATAAGAACTTAAAGTAGGTGATATGATATGTTAATGAATGTTTTTAACTTGTAATATTTAAACAAACTTGTTGACCTTAAAACATACATAGTTTGATAAGCCTCTACTGCTGACTAGAGAGCCATTAGGATAGACCACAGCTGACCCGAACATAAACAAAAATCAAATAAGTAAAGTACTTATATCACTGAATGGAAATCTGATTATTTGGTTCCTCAAACAATGAGGAATCACCAAAAGTCAGGATGTAGAAGTTGATTCCCGTAGTCAATGTGCTACTAGAGACGAGCACCCGAACCTATATTATAAGACAATGTAGCACATACACATATATATGGGTTAGTACCTCTTGAATGTACTGAGTATGTGGGGGTGAATGCATAAGTAAAACAATAACTGAATGTATAAGTAAAATTCCAAATGATTAATGCTAAGCGTAAATGACTCACCTTGAGCTTAAAAAAATTAAAGGACTTTTAGATCATAAAACGTGATAATAATGCATGTAAATGAACTTGGTGAGCCATAACACTAAGTCTTTACTTTTATTCTATCTTATGTTATATTCTTCTAAATGACATAAACCATATGAGCTATCATGGAGTCTAACATCTTACCCACGTTGGGGAGAGTTTTTGTACCTTTGCCATCAGAATAGAACTTTATCTTAAGTTCTCACTGAACTTCATCCATATTGGGAAAATCTAAAGCTACAGTGACTCATAGTTTTCAGGAATTTAGCATATGCTCATCTGCATTTCTTTCTCGGTGATAAATACTACTCCCAGAATACTTATATGCTCATACCAGTTATTTTTCTCTTTTCGTTAAGTCATAATCAATATGAATAGTTTGTAGATTTTATGTCTTATCTATAGATCAAAAGATCAAGCTTTTCTTTAAATCATGTTATAGAACATATTAATGGAGCGCAAGAGCATCAACTTCTTGTAAACTCTATACTTGTACTTAAACATAGAATTCATGCTTCAGTTCATAGAAATTCATAAAATAACATCATGCTAAATAATTATCTTGAAATCTTGCAACAAAATTCCAGTCAAAATAATGAAATTCAAATCAGAATATGAATCGTATGAGTCAAAATATAGATATATGTAAACCTTGATACACTTAAAGCTTTCAATCACATGGTAGTATCATACTTCAAGGATATGTTATTTGGGTATGAACCCTAATTCAAAATAAGTAAATTAAATCTTAAAATCATACTTCTTAGGCACAATGATGAAATAATAACCTTGTTTATAAACCCCACATACCTGGAATTTCGTGACTTATGAAGAGAGCTTGAACTTTGGGACTTGAAAGGTGACTTGGTGAGAGAAACCCTAATCTTGATGTTCTTAAGGATGGGAGGCAAGATGATGTTGTTAATTAATTGAGTAATAGAGGAAAATAATTCCTGTTAAGGGATTGAGGTCATTGGTTGGGAGTTAATAGAGAAGAAAAGACCAAAAGGCCCTTTAACAAAACTTCTCAAAAATTGGTCATCGGTCTTCATGACTCAACCGTACGACTCGTATGGTGAGATACGCTAAGCCTCTTAACTCGTTAGCTTGGTAGAATCCAAGAGAAGATACACAGGTCAACATACGAGTCTAAACATAAGACTGGTAACATCTCCATATGACTTGTATCACCTCACTCGTAACTTGGATAAAATCTTAGGGAAACTACACTACTAAACTCACGAATTCACATCATATGAATCATATAATTCTTGTCGCCTCGTAGAGTCAACTAGTACATTGAATAGAACCCAAATTACCCAACACTGACATGGATACAACTCACTACATATGATCGTATAAAGTCTGTATGACTCAATAGACTAAGTCGTATGATGCACAGAAACTTTCAGACATAGGGTATTACAATATCTCCTTCTTAGAAATGTTTGTCCTCAAATATGATTCATCTAGGATTTGGAAAAGAAACTGTACTTCCACATTAAACTTATAACCTTGCTTATATCTATCATAAGGATCCAATCACTCACAAAATAAGAGATGACTTAAGAAAAACAGACTTAAAGAGGAAGAGCCTTAGCTAAAAATAACTATTTATCTTTGGTAGGAACTGAGTTAGAAGAAAAGAGAAGAGGATACTTAGTCATCATGTCTACTTTAGCTTCCCAAGTGGTCCCTTCAACAACCTGGTTTCTCCAAAGAACCTTTACTGATGCTACTTCCTTATTCCTTAACCTTCTGAGCTACCTATCAAGTATCTCCACCAGAATCTTCTCATACATCAAGTTATCCTTGACCCCAATACTCTCTAGGGAAACTATTAAGGACAGATTTCCACTGTACTTCTTGAGCATTGAAATATGAAATATTGGATAAAACATAGCTAACTCTGATAGAAGATTCAATTTATAAGCAATCTCTCCTATATGCTTCACTACATCATACGGACCAACAAATTAGGGACTTAGCGGAGCTTTCTTCCCAAACCTTATTATTCCTTTCATAGGTGACACTTTCAAGAATATCAAATCTCCTACATCAAATTGGAGCTCTTTTCTTCTTACAGCAGCATACGATTTCCGATGGCTTAGAGTAGTTTTCAATCTTCCATAAGTCAACTGAACCTTTTCCATAGCTTCAAGAATATAGTCCAACCCAATCAAAGCCACTTCACCAACCTCAAATAGAGCCATTAGAATGCTAGCGTGATAAGTGTTGTTTATGCGAACACAATCAAAGGTAGATGGTCATCCCAATTTCCCTTAAATTCTAAAAAACACACCCTCAGCATGTCCTATAATGTATGAATTATGTGTTTATCCAGACCATCAGTCTGCGAATGAAAAGCAGTGCTAAGCTTAACCATTGTACCAAGGCCTTTCTAAAAAGACTGTCCAAACAGCAAAGTGAACTGTGTGACTTTGTCTAAAATGATGGACAATGGTATCCCATGAAGTCTTACTAACTCGCGAATATACGTTATGGCATAATCCTCTGCAGTATCATAAACCCTGATAGGTAGAAAATGAGTTGACTTAGTAATTCAATCTGCTACGACCCAACATGATTCATGCTGATGTCTAGTACGATAAAACACTATGATGAAATCCATGTTTACTACTTACCACTTTTAAGTTGGGATACTAATATATTTCAATGTACCACCCGGCCTTTGGTGTTCAAAACTTAACTTGGTGACAATTTGGATGCTAGCTACAAACTCGGCTATGTCCATATTAATATTGTTCCACTAATTATTTTCTAGCAAGTCGCGATACATCTTAGTAGCACCCGGATGAATGGAATACCTCAAACCATGATCCTCAGCTAATATCCTTCCCCTCAACCCATCTACATTTGAAACAAAAAGCCTACCTTGATTGTAAAGTACACCATCTCCCTTTTGGGAGAAAATCTCAACTGGACTGTTTCCAATATTTTGCTAAGTATGGGATCATTTTGCTGTTTCCCTTTCACTTCCACTACCAAAGACGATTCTGAACTATTCTTAACTACTACAACCCCTTCATCATTGTGAGCAACCGTACTCCCAAATGGACTAACCATGCACCTATTTGGCCAATTCTTGCCCTTTATTTTTCATATGAGCCACACGACCCATGGACAACCTACTTAGTGCGTTAGCATCCATGTTGGCCTTACCCGAATGATAGAGAACACTCATGTTATAATTATTCAACTATTCTAAACACCTTTTCTAACAAAGATTCAGCTCTCATTAAGAAAATACATACTGAAGACTCTTATGACCAGTAAATACATCAATATACATACCATAAAGGTAGTGCCTCCAAATTTTTAAGGAAAAAATCACAGAAGCTAATTCTAAATTGTGAGTTGGGTATTTATTTTTGTGATCCTTAAGTTGCCAAGAAGAATAAGTTATCACTCTCCCATTTTGTATCAACCATCAACCTAACCCAACTCTGGAAGCATCATAATACAGTATAAATCCGTCTAACCCTTCTGGTAGAGCTAACACTAGTGTCGAGGTCAATCTATCCTTTAACTCTTGGAAACTATTCTCCACTTAGTTAACCATATAAACTTAACTTTCTTTTTGGTCTTCTTAGTCAATGGTGCAGCTATAGAGGAGAATCCTTCCACAAATCTTCTATAATGTCCAACCAAACTCAAAAAGCTCCTGATATCGGATGGAGTGATAGGTTTAGGCCAGTGCTTCAATGCATTAGTCTACTGAGGATCCACATGAATACCAACCCCTAAAATAACATGCCAGAAGAAGGTAATAGATTCAAAATAAAATTTGCATTTACCAAACATCACATATAGTTGACGATCCTTGAGGGTCTGCAATACTAATCTCAAATGGTCTACGTGTTCCTCCTCACTCCTAGAATACACTAATGTGTCATATATAGAGACAATAACAAAAATATCCAAGTACTGCTTGAAGACCCTGTTCATTAAATCCAGAAAGGCTGCAGGAGCATTTGTTAGTCCAAACGACATAACCACAAACTCAAAATGCTCGTACCTTGTTTGAAAAGCTATTTTTAGAACGTCTTTCTCCCTAACTTTCAACTAGTTGTATGCCAACCTAAGGTCAATCTTTGAGAACCACCGGTCACCCTGTAGCTGATTGAACAAATCGTCGATCCTAGGAATGGAATACTTGTTCTTGATAGCAACCTTATTTAGTTGTCTGTAGTCTATACACATTATGAGAGTACCATCTTTCTTCTACCCAAAAAGGACCAGAGCACCCCACGGAGAAACATTGGGTCTAATGAAACCTTTATCTAAGAGGTCCTTAAGCAGCTCCTTTATTTTTTTAAGTACGGCCGGAGCCACATGGTATGGAGAGATAGGGATGGGTTGAGTATCAGGAAGAAGATTGAAAGTGAATTCTATTTCTCTGTCTAGAGATACCCTTGGTAGATCTTTGAGGAAAACCTCTGGGAACTCATTGACTACATAGACTAATTGAATTGTCGGACTTAAGACTTAATGTCTTTTACTTGAACTAAATTATAGATACACCATTTTAATATTAACTTTCTGGCCTTAAGATAAGAGTTGAAATGACCTTTTAGTGACATAGAACTACCGTCCCATTTGAAAGCTGCCTAATTGGGAAACTGAAACTTCACCACGCAGAAGCGACAACCTACAGATTCATAGCATGAATAGAGCTAACCCATGCCCATAATAACATCAAAATCTACCATCTCTAACTTTATTAGGTCTGCTAGTATGATCTTGTGGAGGTCGGTAATAAGACACTCCCTATAGACTCATCTAGCAAAAACTGACTCACCCACTAGGGTAGAAACTGAGAAGGTCTTTGAGAGACTTTCAGGACCTACCCTTAAATTTACAGCAACCAATGGAGTTACATAAGAGAAATTTAATGTCGGGTCCAACAACATATATACATCAAGGTAAAAGTCACAAAGAATACCAGTGACAATATCTGGTGAACTCTTCTTCTCTTGATAGGATGGTAAAGCATAGAACCGATTTTGGCACTGACCACCACTGGAACTGGACGATGCGCCATGTGGTGGAATTGGGTAGCCTGGCTGAGCTACTGGATTAGTGGCCTGAGTCTGAGGATGAATATCCCTGCTTCCTTTCTTAGCACATGGACACTCCTTAATCTTGTGTCCCAACTTACCACAACCATAGCAACCTCTTTTTCCTATAAAACACTCACCAGGATGGGTCCTGCCATACTTCACACATGTCAGATAACTGGGCCTCCCGACTACACTGTTCTGAGACTTTGAATTCAAAGCCTGCTCTACTGGTCCTACCTGGTCATGTATGTAAGAGAACTAGATAAATATAGAGCAGGCAATGATATATAACCCTAAAACTGCAAATGACTTCCCTCTCCAGACCTTGGCTGACTATACTCAAATTGTCTAGTCCTACACCTCTTGTTTCTCTTCTCTCTTTCCTTCAACTTTTCTGCTGTAATCTATTGAGCATGAGTCATCAACCAACCAATATATATGTCTCCAATTAGCACGGAAATCCTACACTTCTTGACCACAAAATTGGACACCCCTATAACAAACTT
The DNA here is from genome assembly GCF_002878395.1 of Capsicum annuum. Taxonomy (NCBI): domain Eukaryota; kingdom Viridiplantae; phylum Streptophyta; class Magnoliopsida; order Solanales; family Solanaceae; genus Capsicum; species Capsicum annuum. The sequence goes on from NW_025820303.1 coordinate 3,099,410, forward strand.
ACTCATACGAGCTCTAGAGTCAAATAACAACTCGGGGTAATGCTTAGACAAATAAGTGAGCTTAAGGCAGTACTCCTTCACTATTATAGATCCTTGCCTCAGGTTCATAAACTCCTCTACTTCCGCCTCCCTCATTTCATGTGTAAGGAACCTATCCAGAAAAACATTCTGAAATACTTGCCAACACATAGGAATTGTATTTTAACACCTACCATTCTGTCACATAACAACCCAATCATAAGCAACATCCTTCAGCCTATAGGATGCTATTTCTATAATATTATCTTGAGTAACATGCATAATCTAAGTAATCTTTCTCACCTCATCAATAAAGAGTTGAGGATCCTCATCTACCTTTGATCCATGAAACTTAGGTGGATTCATCCTTATAAAGTCCTGAATCCTAGATGCAACTAAATTACTATATCGCTAAAGTGGGATCGTTGCCTGTTGGTTTCCCTGAACATTGGCATTCACAGCTTGGGTCAATGCTTGAAAAGCGGCCTAAAATTCTGCATGAGATACATAACATTCATAGGGTCAACATGCAGTGATAGTTGATCACCATTTCTTTATGCGTTGGCTCAGTGAGGAGTCATATTCTGTCATGTAAAAGCCCGAGTTAAGGCAGATAGAGATAAATCTAAGAATGATAGATCATTTAATAAATAATGATTCCTAACTCATTCTGTAACCCGTTGCTCCTAAATATGGGACGCTTCACATTCATGATTAAGACTCTACGTAACACGGCTTGTCCAACTCCCTTGGACTCTTTAAAACCTTAGGATCTGATACCAAGTTTGTAATGACCCAGAAGTTTCCCTTGGACGTCACAAAGTGATCAAGTCTAGGAATAGCCCTATTCTAACCTATTATAGCTGATTAACTTCTAACTCACATAAAAAGTGGACTAACTTATATAGAATCTGAAAGTAGGTGATGTGATATCTTAATGAAAATTTGTAAATTGGAAATTTTAAACAAACTTGTTGACCTCAAAACATACATAGTCTAAGAAGCCTCTACTACTGACTACAGAGCCACTGGGATAAATGACACGACCTAAACCAGGTCTTTGTAGTAATGGGCATCTCAGGTCCAACCAGGACCAGAGGCCACACCTGATACCCAACCCAACCAACAAACATGTACCCTGGGTCGAAAGAATTTTGAATATATAACAAGATAGATTTATGCACAACTCAAGACTTTGAGATAGTTCATAACCATGACCAACCCAATCAAGTCTAACCATCCAATACCAACCAACATCCATAACAAAACCGATATAATACTTGAGTTCATATCCATAGAAAAACATAGTAGGATGAAACAATCATAAATACAGTAAAATAGTATTAGCCCCAATACCAATACCAATACTAAGGCTGACACCATTACCGGCATCATCCATACCGACCCATAGTAGTTCCAAAAAGCCTCTATCCAAAAGATAAACAATATCCAGTTGGGACATTCCTCCAACCATACTAAGAAGGAAGAGTAGAATGGCCAATTCCTACATTGCGTGGGGATACAGCTGTCCGACAATGGGTTAGCGGTTTAATGCTAGGAGGTACTCAGGATAAGGATAAAATAATGCCAACCTTTAAAACCAAGCCACAACCATATGTAAACATATCCATACATATATATAATCTATGCCGGGAAAGAGAATTGTGCTTAACATGCATTTAAAACCATTAACCTTGGTATGTATAGCTTAACCGTCATAGAACCACCCACAGGCTATATGGGTCCAATGTAACCTCCTGAAAGGGCACTGATGCATGTAGTCGCACGAAGTGCAGATACTATAGTTGTAGGGCATTCCCAGGTACCTTTCACTCCCCATGATACATATATACAAGTGTAACTTAAAGGTTTTGCGTGTACCGCATATGGTCATTATGACCAATCCTCATGTTGGAAAATATGAGTTTCCAGTGTCCATCTGTTGGACTCACACCTTGGCGGTTAGCTATCACACCCCACTATTATTGCCTAATTAAAACCCTTTCCACATAACAACAACCACCATTCCATCTATTACTAACCAAGGGTATCAGTAGTGTTATCATTAGACCATCAATAACTTGCAAGAAATGTCCTTAGCCAACCTTTGAAGAAGAAGGGATTCCCATGTACCCATAGATTACATTATTAAATTTATTTGGGAGATTCCCTTGTACCCAATAAGGCTTTCAATTATTATGTTGCTTGGGGGATTCTCTTGTACCCCACAAGGCTTTCTATTAAATCAAATCATGAACACCAAGACCTTACCATTTAACCATTGCAAATAACCTCTTCCATCTTGTGGTTTCTCCATAAAACCTTAACTAAAGCTACATCCTTGGTGCCCAATAAATAACCTGCTGATCCAAGATCTTAACCGTGCTCTCTTCATAAGATAGAGAATCCGAGATACCCAAACCTTCTAAAGGAACAATCGATAAAGGATCTCCCACGTACTTCCTCAACATAGAGACATGGAACACCAGATGAATGGAGCTCAAACTAGAAGGCAACTCCAATTCATAAAAAACATTACCAACTCTCCTCAGAACCAAGTAACGACTAGCATACTGAAGACTAGGCTTCCCTTTCTTCCCAAACTGCATCACTCCCTTCATGGGAGATACCTTTAGGAACACTCTATCCTTAACCTCAAATTCCATGTCCCTACGTCTTATATCTATATAGGAATTTTTCCACTTTGGGCAGCCTTAAGCCTATCTAAATTACCTTCACCTTCTCCATAGCCTAATAAACCAAGTCTGGATCAAACATATCTGCCTCTCCAACCTTGAACCACCTAATAGGAGATCTACATCTCCTACCATACAATGCCTCGAAAGGGGTCATTCTAAAACTAGAATGGTAACTATTATTGTAAGCAAACTCTACAAGAGGTAGGTGCTCAACCCAGCTACCATCATAGCCAATCACACACGCATAAAGCATATCCTTCAATGTCTGAATAGTCTTTTTTTCTCGCCCATCTATCTTCAAGTGAAAACCAGTACTCACACTAACCTTAGTCCCCAACCTTTTCTAAAATAACCACCAAAAATAAGATTAAAATATAGAACCACAATCAAACATGATAGAAACAGGTACACCATGTAACTTGACAATCTCATAAAGATACAACCTCGCATAATTCTAAGCCAAAAAATTAATCCTCACTAGTAAAAAGTGAGTCGACTTTGTTATCCTATCCATGATGACCCAAATCAAATAAATTAATTCTAAGACCAAGAAAGACCAGTAACGAAATCCATGTTTACCACTACCTATTTTTATTGTGGCAATGTAATTTCTTGATACAACCTTCCGGGCCTCATGTTCTTAAATATTACTTGTTGGCACACCATGCACTTGGCTACAAAGTTAGCCACATTCTTCTTCTTACCATTCCACCAATATATCTTTTTAAGGTCATGATACATTTTCATCAAACTAAGATAAACAACATAGCGTGATTCATGCGCCTCTGCCAAGATCCTTTCTAGCAATCCATCGATGTCGGGAACACAATACCTCACTTGGTACCATAAGGCACCATCACCACTAACCTTAAATTCCATCATATCTTTCCCATCTACATCACCCTTGATTTTCATCAAGACAAGATCTAGCATTATCTTCTCCTTGATCTCTATATTAAGAGACGGCTACACCACTTTCTAGACCAACACACCACCATCCTTAGATTATAGAAGACGAACCCTAAGGTTATCCAAGCGGTGAATATCCTTCACCATCTCCTGCTTCTCTTTTTCCACATGAGTCAAACTCCCCTAGGACAACCTGCTAAGAGCATCAACAACCATGTTTGCTTTACCTGGGTGGTTGTGAAGACTCTTAGCGTAGTCCTTGAGATGTTTAAGCCATATCCTCTATCATAGGTGAAGCTCTTTCTGTGTGAACACATACTGCAGACTCTTATGATCCATGAAGATATCCACATGTATTCCATCCAAATATTTTTGCCAAATATTTAATGCAAACACTACAGCTAAAGTTCCAAATCATGAGTATGATAATTCCTCTCATGCACCTTCAAATGCCTAGAAGTATAGGAGATCACCTTGTCATGTTGCATCAAAACACAACCAAGTCCCACCCATGACTCATCATAATAAATAACAAACCCCTCATTCCCTTCAAGCAATGTCAAAACCAAATACAAAGTTAGCTTATCCTTCAGCTTCTTAGTACTTCCCTCACAATCATTGGACCATAGAAATTTTACGTTGTTCTGAGTCAACCTAGTCAACCGGGTAGCTATAGTTGAGAAACTCTCCATAAACCTCATATAGGAGACAGCCAAACGCAAGAAGCTTTAAATATTAGTTGGAGTCGTGAGACTAGGCCACTTCATAACCATTGTAACCTTTTGTGGATCCACCATGATCCCCTCACTTGAAATAATATGACCCAAAAAAGTGACAACATTCAACCAAAATTAATATTTTGAAAACTTGGCATACAATTGCTGCTCCCTAAAGGTCTACAACACAATAGAAAGATGGTTGGCATAATCCACCTCACTCATAGAATACACTTAGATTTCATCTATGGACACGGTGAAAAATAGATCAAAAAACTGACAGAAAACCCTATTCATCAAATCCATAAATGCCACCATAGCATTGGTCAATCAAAAAGACATAACCAGGAACTTAAAGTGCCTATACCAAGTACAAAAAGCTATCTTAGGGATATCCACCTCCCATATCTTAAGCCGATGATACCCAGATCAAATATTAATTTTAGAAATAAATTTGACACCTTGCAACTGATCAAACATGTTATCTATCCTTGGAAGAGGATACTTGTTATTAACTGTTACCTTATTCAACTACCTATAGTCAGTGCATATCCAAAGTGAACCAACCTTCTTACGCACGAATAATAACAGTGCACCCCACGAGAACCTACTAAGATAGATGAAACCCTTATCCAAAAGATCCTTAAGTATCTCTTTAATCTCCTTCAACTCAACCAGAGTCATCCTATAAGAAGGAATAGAAATTGGACGAGTGTCCCAAACCAAGTCTATCCCAACCTCAATATCCCTATCAAGAAAAACACCAGAGAGGTCATCAGTAAAGAACTAACAAAATTTATTCACCACTAAAACCAAATACAAAGAAGGATTACAATCTAACAGTCACGACATGAGGCAATGCCTCAAACTCTTGTTGGGTAGTGAGTGCATATAATCGATTCCTGCCAGTGCTGGTACAAGAAGCAAAAATTGATTTAGAAGATACACCCTTTAGTGCAGAAGCAGATGAAAAATCAACTAGAACCTTATTCACTCCCGAAGCAACATCATCAATCAGGGAGTTTCTGAGCATATAGCCTAGATGACCACATTTGAAGCACCTGTCCATTCCATCATTGTAGAAACCCCGATGCAGTTAACCATAGAACCTTAAAAAAGTACATGATAAAGTAGATGTACCCCACTCTCCTAAGATTGAGCACCCTATGACCTGAAGTTGTCACCACCCTACTGACACCTATCACCCGATGGCTTCGGGTATGGAGCACTAGTTGTGAAGAAAGAGCCAGAACTTCCCCACTTCTTTTTCAGCCACTTACCATCATCCCTACCACTTTGTTGTTGGTCACCACATTAATCAGAGAACCTAAACTTCTTACCTTGCTTTTCCCCTATCTCAGCCTATTTTTTTTCCTCCTTTATATGTTGTATTTTAACTACCAACCTAGAGATATCCATGTCCTTGAGCAGCAAGGTTGTCTTACTTTTAAGGATCGACTCACAAGTCAGTATTGAGGCAAACTTCCTCATCCTGGCCCTCATATCAGACACCATTTCTGAAGAATATTGAGACAATTGGTAAAACTGTAAGGCATATTCCTTGACTATTGTATTTCCCTATTTCAAATTAACAAACTCATCCGTTTATGCTTCCCTTAACTCCTAACAAAAATAAGGTCCAGAAATGCATTAGAGAAAGCCTCCCACAAAGATGACTTCTCAATATCACCATTTGGCCTATACAATTCCTCATACCATTGGTATGCCATGTCCTTTAGCTGATAAGCCATAAAATCCACCCCTTCCACGTTTGGGGCATGCATAATCCTGAAAATCTTATCCATCTCATCAAAAAAACCTTGAGGATCCTCCTCCACCTTAACACTAGAAACAGTTGAAGGATTTATCTTTATGATGTGTCGAACGCTTTTAGCCTTAGAGGATGGAATAGCAGATGCACCACGCTCAGCCTGAGAAGCTACCAACTGAGAAATCATATGAATCAACTACTGAAACTCCATATTTGCATGTTAGCCTGAGGAGGACTAGAAGAAACCGATGGAACTCTAGAGTAATCAGGGACTAGGCCTCTAGATCGAGTATAGATCCCATCAATAGAATATATCCTATCAATATTGTCCCCAATTAGGATAGAGGAGTTTCTGTAAGCTTTAGATCCTTGAGGCATGATCTGAAAAGCAAACAAACATGAATTAGAAAGGATTTCAAGACCTTAGACCTTGTAGCATAAAACAAAATACAAAAAAGAGAAACATTCCTAAATGCCTTGTGGCCTCTCACTTATGAGTATGGCGCGCTACGCACCCTTAAAATAGACTCTACTCGACACGGCTTTGTAAAATCCCTTAATGACCATGAACCTAAGGATATGATACCAACTTGACACGACTCGAACCAAGGCCTTGTCGTAATGGGCATTTCAGGTCCAATTAGGATTGGAGATCAACCCCGATACCCAACCCAACCAACCAATATATACCCTAACTTAGATGAATTCCAAACATATAAGAAGGTAGAATTATGCACAACTTTAGACTTTGGGATAAGTTCATAACCATGACCAACACAAGCAAGTCTAACAATCTAATACCAACCAATATCTATAACCAAATCGATATAATACCCAAGTTCATATCTATAAAATAACATAGTAGGATGGAACAACCATAAATACAGTAAAATGGTATCAGCCCCAATACCAATGTCAATACTAAGGCTGACACCACTATCGATACAGCCCATACCAACCCATAGTAGTTACATGAAACCTCTATCCAAAAGAAAGATGATATATAATTGGGACATTTCCCCAACTATAGTCAAAACCAATATCTATAAAACAACCAAAGTATGTAATGACATCCATGATATGAAATAGAGCCATTCAAAGTATGGAAGTTCACCACTTTAATCCAACAGCTGATTCCAAATATGATCACTAAGAAGGTGGAGTAGAATGGCCAATTCCTACATTGTGTGGGGATACAGCTACCCGAAGATGGGTTAATGGGTGAATGCTAAAAAGTACTTGAGATTAGGATAAAATAATGACAACCTTTAAAACCAAGAAACAACCATATACATACACATCCATACATATATATAATTTATGCTGGAAAAAGGAACCGGGTTTAGCGTGTATTTAAAACCATTACAATGGTCATGCGTAGCTTAACTATCCTAAAACCACCCACAGGCTATAAAGATCCACAATAACCCTTTGAACAAACCCTGATGCATATAGCCACACAAATCGGAGATACCATAGGAGTAGGGGATTCCCAAGTACAATTCTCTCTCCATGATACATATATTCAATTGTAACTTTGGGGGTTCTTCTGTACCCCATATGGTCATCATGACCAATCCTCATGTCGGCAAATATGAGTTTCCAGTGTCCATACATTGAACTCACATCTTCATGGTTTGTTATCACACCCTGCCATTATTGCCTTGTTAAAACCATTTCCACATAACCACAACCACCGTTTCATTTATTATTAACCAAGGTTATAAGTAGTGGTATTGTCATACCGAATATAGCTTGCAACCAATGTCCTTGGTCAACCTTTTAAGAAGAAGGGATTCCAATATACCCATAGATTACATTATTATGTTTACTTGGGGGATGCCCTTTACCTCATAAGGCTTTCAATTATTATTTTTCTTGGGGAATTCCCTTTACCCCACAAGGCTTTCAATTAAACCAAACCATGACCACCAAGACCCTACAATTTAACCATTTCAAACAATTTATACCATTTAGGGTTTCATTACCAAGTTGTACCATGAAATAGCTCCATTAAAAGTTTAACTATGGGACAAAAGTATCCTCATAGGCATTTTACAAAACACATTGGGGCTATAGTATTTCCAAAGACAAAACAGAGTACTAATAAACCATTACCATGCAATAAAAGGTTCAAACCATAAGTAAAAGACATGGGAAACTACAATCAACAAATATAACCAAAACCCCCAACATATATTTGAAAACCCATATAGATACAACAATTATGCCATGAAAACAATTCATAAAACATCCCCTTAGTTGAAAATAATAAATATGGAGAAGTAACATGCCTTAGATTGAGAAGATGAGAAGAAATCACCTCTATGAGCCTCAATTGACCACCTTGAAAGAAACCATAGCTTTTGCTTAATTCAAGAGCCTTGAGATATTTTGAGAGAGTTTAGAGTGTTTGATTAATTTCAAATAGCTTAATGAATCCCAAAAAAAGTGTTTTAAGTCATGGAATCCCAAGGTGTTATAAGCGGAAATGTCCAGAATACCCCCAACTTAAACTGTATTAATTTCCCATAGGAAAGTACGGCTCGACCACACCACCCATATGTTATTATACGAGTGTTACCATTACTCGTACCCTATACATACCATGGACCCTCAACACTTTCCAACTTATGACCACCAAGCCCCATTCGTACCCAACCTTATAATTAGTACCATGAAACTTTACCCTAGGGAGAATCAAGAGAGGTTGACATTGTCCAACATACGAGTTAGATTATACGACTCGTACCCTATCTCATGACTCATAGTGAGCCACTCATAGTTAGATCAAAATTAAGTTGCTAAGTTTTAGATTAAGTAAATAAAAACCCAACCCTACCATCCGTCACAAACCATACGACTCATACCCACCCAAGTTGTACCTATTCTAGAAACTCAACTACCCACACTGGTTACTATACGACCAAGACCACCCTAGTCGTACCCTATTATACGAGAAGTATCCTAAGTCGTATGATGTCCAAAAGTCAAAAACTGAGGAAATTCTATAAGGATTAAAATCCAGGTTGTTTCAACAAACCCAGCTGACTTGATCATAAGCGGAAATGAAATAACTAAAGTACTTGCATCACAGAAAGGAAGTCTGATAAGCTTGGTCCTCGAACTATAAGGACTCACCAAAATTCAAGATGTAGGTGTTCTTGTCTATAGTCAATCGTGCTACAAGAGACGAGTTCCCGAACCTGCATTATAAGACAATGTAGCACATAGACATATATGTGGGTCAGTACCTCTGGAATGTATTGAGTATATCGGGTTAATGCATAAGTAAAACTATAACTGAATGTATAAGTAAAATTCCAAATGATTCATGCTAAGCGTAAATGACTCAACTTAATATTGAAAAAAATAAAGGACTGCAAGATCATAAAATATGAATAATAATGCATGTAAATGAACTTAATGAGCCATAACACTAAGTCTTTACTTTTATTCTATCTAATGTTAGATTCTTTTAACCGACATAAACCATGTAAGCTACCATGGAGTGTAACATCTTACCCACATTGGGGAGAGTTGTTCTACCTTTGCCATCAGACTAGAACCTTATCTTAAGTGGTCATTGAACTTTAACCATATTTGGAAAAAGCTAAACCTTCAGTGGCTCATAGTTTTCAGGAATTTAGAATACGCTCATCCACATTCCCTTCATTGTGCTAAATACTACTCCCAGAATACTTATATGCTCATACTTTAAGAAATCCACCATAAAATAGCATAAGGGTCTATAGAATGAAAACCATTTATGCTTCTTTTTACTTTAAGTCATAATCAAGATGAATAGTTTGTGGATTTCATGTTTAACCGTTAGATCAAAAGATCAATATAAACGTTCAATCATGTTATAGAACATATCAATGGAGTACAAGAGCATCAACTTCTTGTAAACTCTATACTTATACTTAGACTTGGAATTCATGCTTTAGTTCATAGAAATTCATAAAATAACATCGTGCTAAATAATTATCTTGAAATCTTTCAACAATATTCCGGTCAAGATAATGAAATTTAAATCACAATATGAATCTTATAAGTCAAAACATAGATATATGTAAACCTTGATGAACTTAAAGCATTCAATCATATGGTAGTATCATACTTCAAGGATATGGTTATTTGGGCATAAACCCTAATTTAAAACAAATTAAATCTTAAAATCATATTTTTTGGGCACAAGGATGGAAGAAAAACCTTGTTCATAAACCTCATATACTTGGAATTTCTTGACTTATGATGAGAGCTTGAACTTTGTGACTTGAAAGATGACTAGGTGAGATAAACCCTAATCTTGATGTTCATGAGGATGGGAGGAGAGATAATGTTGTTAATTTATTGGGGAATAGAGGAAAATAATGCCTCTTTGTTCATTTAGGTCATGGGTCGGGAGTTAATAGAGGGAAAAAGATCAAAAGTCCCTTCAGCTAAATTCTTATAAATTGGTCGTCAGTCTTTTCGACTCAACCATACAACTCGGATGGTGAGGTACGACTAGGCATCCTAACTTGTAAGCTTGGAAGAATCCAATAGTGGTTACACTGGTCAACATATGAGTCTAAACCTATGACTTGTAATATCTCCATCCTACTTGTAGACCCCCACTTGTAACTTGGATAGAATCTTAGGGAGCCTAAACTCTAAACTCACGAATTTACATCATATGACTCGTATGATTCCTGATGACTCATATGCTGAACTTATACCTTGAACAGAACTCAAATAACCCCACGCTGACATAGATATGACTCACTACACATGACTGGTATAAAGTATATACGACTCAATAGATTCAATCGTATAATACATAGAATCTTTCATACATGAGCTATTACAATATGGAAAATTGGATGAATAGTAGAAAAATCTGGAGGCAAATCTAACTCATAGTCCACCTTATCAACTATGCAAAGAATCTCAAAAGGACTAATATATCGAGGACTGGGCCTACCCTGCCTTTTGAACCTCATCACACCCTTTATTGGCAAGATATGGAGTAATACAAGGTCACCAACTCCAAATCTTAAGGTACGAAGCCGACAATCTACATAGGTTTGTTGCCTACACCCTGACTCTATCCGACAAGTCTTAAAACAAATCTGTACCACGAGGCCTCACCTCGGAAGTCTCAAACCTATCGACCAGAGAGCAACATCTCCTACCATACAAAGCATCAAAAGGTTCCATCTCAAAACTTGAATGATAGTTATTGTTATATGCGAACACTGCCAATTCTAAGTGTTGATCCCACTATCCTCCAAAATCTGTGACACAAGCTCAAAACATATCCTCAAGCACCTGAATGGTCCATTTGGACTAACCATCTATTTACAGATGAAAGGCCATACTCAAATCCACTCGAATACCCAGTTTCTCCTAGAATGCTCTCCAAAATGTCGAAGTAAACATAGAACCATGGTCTAATATGATAGAAATAGGCACTCTATGCAAATAAGCAATCTACTAAACATTACCATAGGCTAATATCACAGCACTGAAGGTCATCTGAATGGGAATGAAATGTACCAACTTAGTCAAACATTCCACAATAATAAAAATACAATCAAGACCACAGGGAGTATGAGGTAAACCACTAATGAAGTCTATAATAATCTGCTCCCACTTTAACTCAGGAATGGGCAATCTCTAATGCAATCTACTTGGATGATGATGCTAGGCCTTAACCTGCTGACAACATAGGCAACGAGCCACAAAGTCTGCCATATCTCTCTTCATCCCATCCCACCAGTAATGTTGTCTCAAATATCTATACAACTTAGTTGTACCAGGATAAATAGAATATCTAGATCTGTGAGCCACATGAAAAAATGACTGAATTAAGTCATCAAGTCAGGGAATATAAATACGATCCTAAAATCTCAAAATACCCTTAAAATCAATGGCATACCTCTCAAAATTACCGCTCATCACCTGATCACGGAGAGAATACAACATGTTATCCTTATACTGATGATCATGAATCTAGTCAAATAGGTAGGACCTCTCCTCCACACAAGCCAAAATCCTTACAGGATCAAAAATATCAAGGCAAAAAATCAAATTGGCTAAGGATTGAATATCCCGTACCATACACCTCTGTGAAATCGATATACATACCAAGCTACCCATACTAACTTCCTTGACACTCAAGGCATCAGCTACTATATTTTTCTTACCTTAATAGTATAAGATGGAAATATATCATAGCCCTTTACCAACTCCATCCATCTATGCTAGCGAGCATGAAGCTCTCATTGGGTCAGAAGATGCTGAAGGCTACGATCATTGGTGAAAATCACAGAGTGCACACCATACAAATAATGTCTCCAAATCTTAAGAGAAAAAATAGTCGCCGCCAACTCTAAATCATGAGTGGGGTAGTTGTGCTAATGGACTTTAGGCTTTCTAGAAGCATAACTAGTAACACGACCCTAATGAATCAAAACAAAACCAAGACCAAAACTAGAAGCATCACAAAATACGGATAATCCCTCAACCTCAATTAGAAAGGGTAACACTGGCACTAAATTAACACAATCCTTGATTTTCCAAAGCTCAACTCACACTCCTCATACTATCAGAAAGGAATTTCCTTCCAAATCAATTTAGTAATAAGGGATAAAATAGTCTTAAAACTCTCAAAAAAGCATCTTTAATAACCAGCCAACCTAATACAACTGGGAACCTCTATCGAAGACATAGGTCTAGCCCAATCACGAATCACCTAATCTTAGTTGGGTCTATATAATACCAGCCTTAGATACTAAATATGTAAGAAATACCACTGACTCAAGCTAAAACTCGCACTTAGAGAACTTGGTAAAAAGAGCATGTTCTCTCTAAGTCTGGAGCACAATCCTCAAATATTGTGCATTCTCCTCACTGCTCCTAGAATACACAAGAATGCCATTAATAAACACAATAAAAAAGGAGTCAAAATAAAGTCTGAACCATGGTTTATCAAATCAATGAATGTGGCTGGGGCACTATTCAACCCAAAAGACATCACCAAGAACTCATAATGACCATAACGGGTCCTGAAATTTATCTTTAGGACATCCTCAGCCAATATCCTCAACTAATGGTAATCGAACCTTAAGTCAGTCTTTGAAAACATGGTTGCGCCCAAACAGTTCCTCATCATTACCCTATTAAGATAACAATAATCAATATGTATACGCATCGAACCATCTTTTTTTTATATAAATAACACAGGAGTTCCCCATGGGGACATACTCGGTCTAATAAATCTCTTACCAAGAAGATCCTAAAGATGAGAATTCAGCTTTTTAAGCTTAGCAGGAGACATACGATAAGGTGTCATAGAAATAGGTCGTGTGCCAGGTTCAAGGTTAATAGCAAACTCAATCTCACGGTCAAGGGGAATACCAAGCAGGTTAGTAGGAAACACGTCAAGAAACTCATAAACAATAGGAACAGGGCCAATCGACAAACTCTCTATAGGATTATCATATATATAGGAGAGATAAGACTTATAGCCTCTCGATATAAGTTTCCTAGCACAAATATAAGAAATAATCCCTATTGGCTCACGGCTAACCGCTCCCTAACACATGATAGTACGATCTTGGTAAAATAATCCATGGCCATATAATAGTATGATAACCAATCCACGCCTAGTATCACATCGAAATCCAGCATATCCAGAACAATAAGATCAATAAAAGTATCAACATCACTATCTATCACAACATATGATCTGAGCACTCAATCCACTACTAAAGAATCACCTACTGGAGTAGATATGAATAATGGCACAGATAATAAATCACTATTAAAATCTAATCATGGTGCATAATAAGCAGATATAAGAATAAGGGGATACAAGATCAAATAATGCAAGAGCCAATTTACAGCACACCAAAATCATACTTGTCACTACAGCATCTAAAGTCTCAGCCTTGAGTCTATCAGGTACTGTATATAACTAGCTATGCCTACCCACTGGCTGGACACCTGACCAACCTCTTACTCTTTCTGCCTGAGTACTACCTAGAGCACCCTGATAACCACCCCTATGAACTCACAAACCACCTAAAATTGAGGGGTCCTGGGCAGAAAAATCCATCATCCCATGACTCGGATAATCTCACAAAAATAACCTAGAAGCCCATAAGTAAAACAAGAGTCATGAATAGAACCAGAACTCATAGATCAACCAAAAGGGAGTAACTACCATGTTTAGCATGACTCAAAAATAAACCCCTCAAGGATTGATCATAGCCCTTACTAAGGCGACCACTAGCACCAAACTGACATCTGTCAGTAGTCTGAAGAGTTTCCTAAACTGGTCGGCTAGGCTAACTTTGAGGCTTAGAATATAGACATGGATGATACCCAACATGAGAACCACCACCTCTAAAGTAGGAACCACTATGCCTCCTACCAAATCTACACTATAAGTTAGTCCCCTTATCATAGCCCTTACAACTCTTACTGTGCATCTCCTCCATCACTCTAGCATGATTAGAAATCTCAAAAAGTGCTACCCACAGTAACTAGACTCTGAGTAGCCATTCGAATAGTGATTCTTAACCCTCTGATAAAGCATCAAACTCTCTCAAACTCGGTGTCCAAAATAGAAGTTGCATGTCTAGCCACCTCATGAAAATAGGCCTCATACTTGGCGACTATCATGGAGCCCTACTCCATTCTAGAGAACTAATCTCTTAGTCGATATCTAGGCTACAAGGCATATACTTCTTCAAGAACATTTCAGAGAACTGAGTCAATGATAAAGAAAAAGATCCAACTGGTCTAGAATTTGCGAAACCCCTCCACCAGTGATGAGTAGACAAATCCAACTAAAATATTGTATAATCCACACCACGGGTCTCAACAAGGCCTAAACTGCGAAGCCTATCCTCATAAGCTATAAAAAATCCAAATGCATCCTTTCCAGTAGCACCAGAAAACCTAGGCGAAGCCAACCTTAAGAACCTACCCAATATCTATTGCTCACCAGTAAACATAGCAGGTTGGGTTACAACTGGCGGTGTTGTTATGGGCTAAATAAATAAGAGCATAGGAGGAATATCAATGGTGGGAGTTGCAGCTATAGGATACACCCCAATCCTAATAGTATGTGCTCTATCAGATGGTACACTACTCATATACTCATCATCTGAATTAGGGCATCTCTAATCAATGAAAATGGAATAAAATCTGGTAGAGCCTAGGTTGGTCCCTGGCCCACTATTAGCTTTGGCAGAGAAATCTCTGGCTTAGGTGTAGGGATAGGTTTTGGGGAAGGCGTCCTATACTGGCCCCTATCTAGGTACACATAATGAGGCCATCCTCGATCTCTAGGTTGTCTACGGATAGAAGTAGGATTCCTAGGTCCGATCTCATAACCCTCATTTGGCATAGAGGTGGCATGTCTTCTCGACATCAATGAAAGAGTAAAGTCAAGAAAATATACTACAAACTCACTCAGACTCTTAGCATGATATGAATGAAAAAAGTGAAGGACACCTAAGAATGTCCCATAGCCTCCCGAACATAAGAAATGGACATTAACATTCCGATCTGCAGGACTCGATTAGACACCTGTGTTTGTACAAACAATACCTATAAAACCTAGGCTCTAATACCAATTTGTCACTGACCGATTTATGATACATGATGGCACTAACTATAACCCACTAGTAGGTAAGCCAACACCATAACCCAATGCTAAGGCAATGGGTAACCTGGGAGAAATACCCAATATAGGTCAAAATATACAAACACAATTATACATAGAACTGATCTACTTTAAAATAAGATAATCCATAAAATAATGACCAATCCCACGACTAGCTAGTATCAGTACAAGAGTATCTAAGTTTGTCAATAGAAGGATACAACTCAAATAGTCTAAAATAGTCAATATATTCATCTTGAATACAAGACTGAATAAAGACAAGAGAAAAATAGGAAACTCAAATCTCGAAGATATTACCCTATCTTTGAAAGATCAATGTAGCATAAACTTAACTCAGCAGCGGCAACTAATACTCGGGTTTGCACCAAAAGGGTACAGCAAGTGTAGTATGAGTAGAAAAACAATGGGTACTCAGTAGGCATCATTGGTTGACTGAGCTAAATCATGATATGAAGATGATATAAAGTCAGAAAATATCTCTAAGTCAAGGTATAGAATCAAACCAGAATCTTCTTGATCATCATTGTATATAATCAACAATCAAACTAGAATAATACTATGACTTATCAATTCATCACGCATCAATACCATTAAATATGAAGTAAATAATCAAAAATAGAAAAAAAACATTAGTACCATCACAATCGCATAAGGTCAAGGTGTCATACAAAAAAATTTATAAGCATAAAGTAAAAGAACCCATCACGGTGACCCATACCATCAAGGAGTGCACACAAGAAAATATAAACTAAAGAACTCATCACAGCGTTCCATACCCCTGGAGATTACATTAGAGATAAAATCACCAGGCATATAGTCATATAACCAACTCTTTAACATCCATGATTTGTCACATTCTACATAAATGGTCACTTTCCAAGTTTATGACTATCATATATTACCACCATTGAATTTACATAAGTCAACTAGTCATAATCATGATCATATCATTATTTAGATATTAAACTCATTCAAGTACTTTATCTATTCATATATAACAAACCAACTCTTATTATCAAGTTACTAATCCCTTTGCCATTTAGAGCATCATTTATTAGCCTATCCAATTCTATAAGAACTCCTTAGTCGAGACATAGTAATTAATCATCATCCATTAATTATCCAACATTTACATCTATTCAAGGTGTAATACTAAACCATAGTCCATTTAACCAAGGCTCAACTCTAGTTATCAGGGCGCACTAGTCATTATATAGGAAAAAGGGTTATTTATCACCAAATACACTAATTTATCTATTAACGCATGCCTCTTACAAGTTAGCACCATAAATATATATGTCCTAATTTAGACAACCAACAGCAATATATACTAGACATCAATTTCATTAATAATCAATAATGCTAAGTCTACTGTAATCATTAGCCATTTAACATTCATACTTACTAGTTACCACATATTAACTAGGTTCACCAACTAGTATTCTAGGCTTCTAGTAATTCAAGTATAAAGTCAATTAATAGTCAACCAGTTATCACATCACCTATATTACTAGGAAATAGTCCATAATTAATCTGTCTATTCAAGCCAAATATATCCACTAGGTGAAACATTAATTTTGCTCAAGATTCCTATTTACTAATTAGTCAATAATCATTGTACGCCATATTCTTTTTCTACTCACTATTTAACCTATACATGAGCTATGCCACTTAATAAGTGATTATTACTAGGGAAGTGTAGACAACCTTCTATGTACAATATCATACTCTAAATACACATTCAGGAGTAATCATACAAAGGCATAACTACACATATATACATATCTATAGATGCTTGCCATACCAACATTATCATAACATCAAAACATCATCCGAATTCACCAGGAATCATCATGTCATAATTATCACTTTTGGATTTACCAGGCATCATCAAAACATCAATATATCCTCCGGCCTTGTCGGGCACTATCATAATATCAATATATCCTACGGCCTTATTAGGCATCATCACAATATCCATATATCCTCCATCCTTACTGGGCATCATCACAATATCATTATATTCTCTGGCCTTGTTGGGCATCATCACAATATCAATATATCCTCTAGCCTTGTCGTGCATCATCACAATATCAACATATTGTCCGGCCTTGTTGGGTATCATCACAATATCAATATATCCTCCGTCCTTGATGGGCATCATCATAATATCAATATATTCACCATGACATCAATATACATATATATACTTAGCCAAACTAATAACAATTGTAAGTCCACAAAGAATAGAATTGAAAAGAAGTAAGAAGGACATATCATCACACCTTGCCATTTATTATCAATGAAATATGTTTGTAGGTGCATAAGCGTGTATATTTATATGACAAGAACACTTTATGCGTTATTGGGCTTAACATGATTATTAGCATGATCAATAACTAGCCATGACTATACTTTCTAGAATCTCCCTTTATATGCATGATTCATAATACAATGACTAAGGGAATATTTTGCAAAACATTAGTTTAGTCATTAGTCTTGAACATAGTAAGTGTAATAGCATAATCAAAGGTTCACATAACAACGAGCCAATAATTCAAGTGATAGCATAGTCATAGGCTCAATTCATAAGGCTTTCCATTGCTAATCAGTAATTTCAAGAAGATGACAATCAACCTATATATTATTTCCAAATCCAATATTGTGAATAACCCATCTATCAGGTTTAACCATTATATTCCCTAAAGCATATTCTAGGCGTTTAGCAAATATCTAGGTCATAAAAATTTACATGATCCATGCTTAAGGCCAACAAGTTCTGCTTCTAATATCCCAAAATATCCATTCAAGTCTAATTTCTACCATGGACTAGACTACATCATCTACATTATGTCTTAGAGGTTTATCAACCCACACTTGTACAATGGTACAATTCTTCCTCAGATATTACCCTTAATTTGTTCTAGGAATCTAAGGAAATTTAAAAATAAGCATATTTAAGGTCAATTTAATCTCACATCAATTTAGCACAACTAAAGAATTCTCATGCTATTCATGAGACAACAAGTCCAACTAGCCAAGGTTCTAAGATATAGGTCAAGCTTCACACTATATGAGCTCAATGATCTAAGTAGTTCAACTAATCCCAAAATATACCATTTATCATACCAATGCCTAAATCCCATCCCAATCTCACCAAGATATCAGAATCATACTATAATAAAGTTCAATTTAATACAAGTAAGCCCAACCTACCTCAAATACAAAGAAATCCCATGAACTGGTAACCCTTTGGTTTTCCCTTTTGAGAAGCTTTTTCATAGTGCCAAGTTATCAAAAACAAAATCCACATATCATTACAAGAATTATGATACCCATATTGCACTATTGTGCTTCGAGTCCAAAAATAACACGAAAAAACTCCAAGTGGGTCCCTCATATGGAAACACATTTTTGAGCTCAACCCAACGTTCATACACAACCAGGGAATTATAACCGTCAAGAATAAAGTGAAAACCATTATAACACTGTCTGTTAGAGATTGATGACCTGAGTTGATGACTCATCTACTATTGACGACCCGTCAACTAAAGTCAACAACCTTAACCAGTGAAGATCAAAAATGGCCAGAGATTGATGGCTTGAGTTGACAAGCCATCAAATGGTTCACAATCCATCAACCAAGTGATCAAATGAAAATTATCTGTAATGTTAAAATATATTCTAAGGGGTTATTTGGTATTTCCCCATTCTTTTAACACCTAAACTAAATCATTTAAGTTATCCTAAGGATTAAATATAAGATTAAAATTCCCAAATTCTCCATCAACTTAAAATTCATCCAACAATTAGTCAGAAATAAGAGAAAGAGTCAATTTTCCTCCTCTTCGGGGAAAACTAGGGTTCTCCAATCTCAAGTTACAATTTCAAAGATTTTTTCAATGTTTTTATCTCCATATAGGTGGGATTTCATAAATGGATTCCTTTTTCCCAATGAATCCATAAGTGAACTAAATTTTCTTAATTAAATTCATTCTTTAGAGCTAAGGTTTCATGTAAAATATGGGTTTTTTTGTATTTTAGTTTCTCATCAAGAATAATCCATTAATACGCGTCCCACTCGAACATTTAATGTTACTATGGAGTTATCATTATGAACCCTCATTAGAACTAACAAATTATTGGTTTTGTGAGTTCTTTTTTATGGAATTTCATCTCCTAGTGATACATAGAAATTATCATAAGAAGCTGCATTCTTTAAAAATGGAGATATGAACAACATATGACTTGGGAATTCATACATTTGAAGTTAAATATTCAATCCATAAGTTTCATATATTTTAGGATACTTTCAAATAAAGTATCTCTCACTCAGTCTCAAACATCAAAGTTTGTAAACTCTGCCATTATCAGTTATGCAGACCCTCATAGTAATTTTTGATTATGCATATTCTAAAATAGTATTTTATGATCATACATACTAGTAAACTATTACCATCTCCATGGGTCAAGATTTAGGGTTTTAGGTCCAGCCTTCTAGAGTTATTCTAAAGCTTAGCCCACCTACATTATCGTATGCATTTTACTACAGCCGTCTCAGGTCTCCCATAAACTTACAAATCATAGTGTTTAAAAATAAATGACTTATTTATGTATATATATATATATATGTGCATGTGTGAGCGAGTACGCATGAGCGTATATGTATGTTGTCATATCATGATTAGGAACATAGACTCACAATGGAAAGATACATGACTTTCATTACCTCTAAATATTCCATCAGTTCTCTTGAACACTCTTTCCTAAAAGTAATTTCCTAGTTATTATTGTATTTGGAATGCTATCAATGCTCATGGGTCCATTTTCTTATAAATGCAAAGTTCACTAGTAATATGACATCCAGGTATGGCATCCATGATTATGGACAACTTAACACCCATATATTCCATCTCATTAAGCTATCAACAATGTTCAGTTGGGAGTAATACTTAGCACCGATTTGGACTTGGGTTCAGCAAAACCCAAGTCCTAGAACTATGTGCCATCATAAGTTAAGAAGGGAGTTCTCATCAGTTGAGAATGTCTTTCTTTGAATAAAGTGCTTGTTAGTTGAGAATGGCTTTATTCCCTTAAAATAAGCTCATGAGTGATCACACCAATCATGGTTTGTATCCTTGGCAAGGTATTGGACACCCTCCCAACTTGGGTTATAGGTTGGATTCCATATTGCTCACATAGTCTATGTTGGTTAATACTATCTCCTATATTTGAGACTCAAATATTGAATTGACCTTATATTCAGTTTATTTACTACAATATTAATTAGGTACATGTTTATTTAATTAGTCATTGTATTAGTTTACATTCCTCGGTACCATGTTTAATTTAGTCTTGTATGCTTAGTGTGTTCTGTTCTATCATAGAATAGTGCATATCTCACATTCTCATTACATTCAATATACTGACCACATACTTTCATTTTTTCTATATTGTAAAATAATATAAGTTCAGACACTCAGCATGTAGCTCACGATTAGCACAATCTCGTATAACCTCAGTAGCAGAGTTTTGTGAGTCCTAATCTTTTGAGGATAAGACTTATGTTTAGTTGCTTTATTTTAGTCATTTAATTTTAGACAACTAGAGTTAATTGGGGCTTGTCCAGCAACTCATCTTGGTAAAGTCTTTCAGACAAACAGACTAGTATGTTCATCGTTATAGTTTATTAGATGCTATTCATCTTATTCATCATTGAAAATTATTTAAATCATTGATACATTTTTTAGATTTCATATTCCGCTTAGTTAATCTTACTTTATAAGTATTCTTAGCACCAGGTCAGACAAGAGTTATCTTGGGGTCACTTGTGACTCTAGGCATTGTGTTACAATTAGGGGGTAATCTTAGGTAGTGGCTCAAGGTATATTGAATCCTCTTTATAAGTCATATACATCAGAGTATATATCTAGCTTACAAGGTTTATATCAATTAAGATAATCTCCTGTATTAAATTAATTTAAAAATGCTACGTGTATATGGCTAGGGGTGGGCGTTCGGTCGGTTTTGTCTGATTGTTTAATATCGATTCGATTAATCAGTTTTTGGATTGAAAAAAGTAATATTCGTAAGTTCAGTTATTACAAATTTGGTTCAATTATTTCGGATTTTTGTTTCGGTTTGAAATATTAAAGTAGTTAGCCTCTCTTTTTCATTACTGAGCATTTAAAATTAATGGGGTCTTTTTAGAAAAATTATTTTTTTCAAACCTGTTTTTAATTCTCAAATATAAATAACTATAAATAACTCAACATGGATGAAATAAAATAAAATAATCATAAGTTTAACAGAATACAAACATCATTAATCATTACATATAATATAACCTTGCATAAATAGTCTACAAAACATCACAAAACTCATAAAAATAGTCCATGAAACAACATACTTTCTGCATAACTAGTCCATAAAATTGTCCAAAGTCACCAAAATAGTCTATAAAATATTTGAGTCTCTAAAACAATCTATAAACAGTCTGCGGCATATGCGAATTTGCTATTAAATGTTAATTATGAATGTGAATTACTAAATATTTTATATATATATATATATATATATATATATATTCATTTATTTATAAAATTTTGGCTTTTTGGTTTAACTGAAATATTTTTTTAAAACCAAAAATCAAACCGAAAAATTAAAATTTTAAAATTACAAACCGAATCCGATCCAAAAAATTGAAAAACCGAAATCAAAATTAAATTTTGGTTTGATTTCTTAGTTTTTTTTGTTTAAACCAAAATATGTCCACCCCTATATATGGCTCACTAAATTTGTTAACTTACATTACTCTATGCATGAAATTTTACTATCATCTTTATTCATAAAGTTGGTGAGTTTTTATATACATAATGTGCATATATTTATATTCCCATCACTTTTACATATTTTACATATCCCTCATATACTTAATAGATTCCATAAGCACTTACCACATACTTCTTGTTTTGTAAATCCTATTATGATGTATGTTCTGGTACTCATCCTCAGCATCATGATTAGCTGTGATCACCAATGCATATTCCAATTTAGTTGGTAAGTCCTAATAATCCAAGGACTATTAAAAATTTTCCTACTTTTAGCAGTTTAGAATTATATTCAATTAAGATGTGTATATTTTGGGTCAGCTAGGGGACTATCCCTGTAACTCTTTAGTATTGTAAAGACTTGTATAGACGTAGCAGTATTTCAACTTATTTATTGTTAGGATTGCTTTCAGTTTGCGTTGATAGTTTTTAGACATAATATTCCATATCCTTGTATCATTGAATAAATATTAGATTCTACTCGTGAATTTAACTAAATAGAAATGGTTTAGTGTCATGCCAAATGCCACAGGTTAGCTTTGGACTGTTATAGTTTTAAGAACTGTGTGACATCTAGAGGGTAGTCTTAGGGTGTTACGAATATGGTAATAGAGCCTAATGTTTATGCTTTTATAGGTATTTTTAAAATCCATGTTATGTAGAATTTTTTCATATGTGTGAAGCGTGCCACACTTATGAGTCAGGGGCTAAAACGCTTTATTAGTAATTTTTCCTTCTTCCATGATCATTATCAGGCGTTAGAGTTTGAATTCATATATCTTTTATATAAAGCTTTTCACATGATATAAAATGCCTCCTCACTGAGCTAAAAATCATAAAAATAGGAACCAACCATTTTCACCAGCACATGCAGATCCTTTGAATTATAGGCTAGACATGCTTAACAGGGAAAATTACTTACAGTTTTAGAATTGTTCGTTAGCACCTGCATAATCTTCAGCCAGTGTACCAACCCTAAATTCCCAGTGCAATGGGTATGTCACCGACACCTAGATAACATAGTATCACTGGGGGCCGTACCTATTTAGCCTATAAAAAGTATGGTAAGAATCATTTGAGTGAGTGTTTGGCTTGCAAGAAAGGTTGTTTTGGATGTGGTAAACTAGGTCACAGGTTGAATGAGAGCCCTTTAGTTAGGCACCGAGATAAATAAGGATATGAAAGAAAACTTCATATTTTACCTTGAACTTAACTTGAGGGAAAGTAAACTTGATGATATGAAAGATTTTTAGGACTCAATAGGTAGAAGGGACCCACTAATGAAATCACACGTACCTGAAGTGGAAGCCATAGAAAAAATCCTTAGTATTGAGCTTGTTGTTGAGGAACCCTAACTTACTTTGGAGAAGAGGAAATTGCTAAGTGTAGAGTGATTTTTGAGTTTATGAGGTGTTAGGGTAAATCCAACCCCAAATAACTGATGTTAGAGTGCCCAAACGATGTGGTTTTTAGATTAAAAGAATGGGAATTGACCAAAACATCCTTTTTAAATCATACAGGAAATTACTGGTTTCAGTCGTAACGACTAAGGCTACGACCCATTATGACTGGTCAAAAGTCGTGGCCTGGAGTCATAACCCAGGCACCTGATCCTTTGGTCCTTACTATTCTAACAACGACTTGCCTCCTAATGATTCATTATGTTTGATCATGAGTCACTATAAGTAGTCATTGTTGAGGACTTGATTTCTTGGTTTCTTTTTGTTGTGACAACGGGTCCACCTAACGACTAGTAAGGAATAATAACGAGTCGTTGTCTAGACTTTTCACCACAGTAATGAATTTCTGAGGTACCTCACTGCTGTTGCAAAGACTCCACACAATGACTCATTAAATCTAGTAACGAGTTGTAGATGTAATGAGTCATATCTTAAATCACTGGCAATGGCATTTGACAGACCCTTAGGAATTTTCCATAACTTTACACCACAATATCAGATTAAGGTGACACGTGTTACATTGGAAAGCTAATTTAATGGACTATCTTTTGATAATTCTAGATCTTGAAAATTTTGGGTATTCTAATATCTTCCCCTTCGTATCATTCATCCTAGAATGAAACTAACTAAGCTGAGAGGCTAGGGGAGAGCTAAAATTTTGCATTGAACACTTAGAAGCTAAATCATGAACTGATATCTGAATATATGACTGATGTATGAACTTAACTAGACTCATCAATGTATGCTATGACATAAACATGGCTAGATGGCTGAGATAGAAATAAAAGAATTAATTAATAGAGGAAACTATTAACTCACACTGAGACTAGGTTCGAAAAGAAAGGTGGGGCTATTTGGTAATCATATCTGCCTCTGGTTCCCAAGTAGCTTCCTTGACTGAATGGTTTCTCCACAGAACCTTTACTAAAGTGAATTTTTTATTTCTCAACCTACAAATTTGAAAATCAAGGATCTCAATTTGGAACTCTTCATAAGAGAGGCTATTTTACATGCCAATCCTTTCTAAAGGGACTACTGGTGCGGGGTCACCAATGAGTTTCTTCAATAAGGAGACATAGAGACTGGATACACTGATGCTAAATATAAAGACAAATCCAACTCATAGCTTACCCAACCATAATTCAAAATTGTGTAAGGTCCAACATAGTAGGGACTGAGCTTTCCATTCTTACCAAATCTCTTCACCCCTTTCATAGGAGAAATTTTCAAGTAGATAGAATCACTAACATCAAACTCAATCTCCCTTCCCCTCACATCTACATAAGAGTTCTAATAATTTTAGAACATCTTTAGTCTTTCTCTAATAAATTGGAACTTCTCCATCACCTCATGCATGAACTTGGCCCTATCAAAGAAGCCTTACTGACCTTAAACTAACCAATAGGAGATCTATACCTCCTTCCATAAAGAGCCTCAAATAGGGCCATCTAAATACTATTGTGATAACTGTTGCTGGAATCAAACTCAATCAAAGGCAAGTGATCATCCCAACTACCCTTAAAATCAATTATATAGGCCCTCATCATATCCTCTAAGGTCTAAATGGTCCTCTCTATCTAACCATCTATCCAAGGGTGAAAAGTTATATTAAGACAAACTTGGGTAACAAGACCCCTCTAAAAAGCCTTCCAAAAATGAGAGGTAAACTAGGTACCTCTATCTGAAATAACGGTTAAAGGGACTACATGTAACTTTACCAACTCCCTGAGATAGAGTCTCTAATAATCATTGATTGTATATAAAGTATTTACCAGCTAGAAATGAGTTGACTTAGTCATTCGGTCCACAATAACCCAAATAGAATCATATTGATGATGAGTCGAGAAAACCCTATGATGAAGTCCATATTCTCCACTTGCTACTTCCAATTAGGGATGTCGAATTCCTAAAGTGTACCACTAGGCCTCCGGTGGTCAACCTTAACTTGATGGAAATTTGGACACTTAGCCATAAATTTTGTAGTATCCTTCTTCATGCAATTCCACCAATAAACTTTTTGCAAATCACAGTACATCTTAGTGGCTCCTGGATGAATAGAATATCGCAAAACATGAGCCTCTACTAACATCCACTACCTCAAATCATCAAAATTTAGAACACAAAATTTGTCCCAATAGCAGAAAACCTTTACCTTTTGACTTTGAACTACCACTTTTAACTTAAGAAAACTAGGTTCTATATCTTATTTTACCTTCTCTTCAGCAACCAAGGAAGATTTTGACCATTCTGAACCAAAACACTACCTTCAATTGAATCAACCAACTGAAATCAAAACCTATCAAGCCAATGAACCTAAAAAACTAACTCTTTCTTATCATTCTCAACGTGAGCAACACTACCCATAGACAATCTACTAAGGGCATCGACTACCATATTTGCCTTACCCAGTGATAAATAACACTCATGTAATAATTTTTCAACAACTCTAGCCACCTTATCTAATAAAGATTTAGATCTTTCGTATTAAAAACATATTGAAGACTCTTGTGATCAGTGAAAACATCGATATAAACCCCATAGAGAAAATGCCTCAAAATCTTTAAGGAAAAGACAACTATGACCAACTCAAGATCACGAATCGGGTAGTTATTCGTATGAGGTTTAAGTTTTCTTAAGGTATATGCTATAACCTTATCTTGATAATCAACACACAACCAAAACTAACTCTAGAAGTGCCATCATATACCATGAAACCATCTGAACCCTCTAGTAGATCCACACTAGCTGGAGATGAGCCAAATCATTAGCTCCTAAAAACTCATCTTATGTGAATTAGAACACTAGAATTTAACTTTCTTCTGAGTCAGTTTGGACATGAGACAAGAAATAGAGAAAAATCCTTCAACCAATCTATTGTAGCAGATGACCAAACCCAAGAAACTCCTAATGTCTAATGAAGATATGGGTATAGGCTAGTTCCTTACAGCTTCGTTGTTTTAAGGATCAACTATAAAATGGGTCTTTTGAACATAAAAATATTTTAAAGTTTATCATAGTAGAAAATTTTACAAAACATATCCCAAACACGTTAATTTATCAACTATGGGGAAATTTATGATAATGAGTATGGGATGGTGCAAATCCTGTGGGAAAATATATGTTCATGGTTTAATTACAAAGTAAACTGACTAAATTAAAGAAAACTTCATATTTTACTTGGAACCCAACTTGAGGATATGAAATCTCTTTGGGACCCAATGGGTGGAAGGGATCCACTAATTAAATCACACAAGCCTGAAGTGGAAGACTTAGAGAAAATCTTTGGTATTTAGCTTGTCCTTGAAAAACCCTAACTTACTTTATACTAGAGGAAATCACAATATTTTGGCTAAGTATAGAATGATTTATGAGTTATGAGGTGTTAAGGTAAATCCAACCCCTAATAAGTGATGTTGGAGTGCCCAAATGACATGGGTTTAAGATTAAAAGAATGAGAATTGACCAAAATGACGTTTTCAAAATCATCTAGGAAATTACTTTTTCTAGTTGTGACGACTCAGGCTATGACCCATTATGACTGGTCATGAGTCGTGGCCTGGAGTCGTGACCTGGGGGCCTATTCTTTGGGTCCTTACTATTTTGACAATGTCTTCCCTCTTAACAACTCATTGGGTCTGATCATGATTCATTAAGATTAGTAAATGTCAAGGACTTGATTTCTTGGTTTCTTGGTTTCTTTTTATTATGACAATGGGTTCACCTAACGACTCATTAGGGTCATTGGCTGGACTCATCATCACGAAGATGAATTCCATGGGTACCTCACTATCTTAGCAATGACTCCATACAATGACTTGTTACATCTGGAAATGGGTCATTTCCTGAGTTGTTTTTACTATCAGTTTGATAAGTCCCTAGGAAATTTACCGTAAATTTTTGCCAAGTTATCAGATTAAGGCGAGACTTGGGGCATTAGAAACATAATTTAATGGCCTATCTTTTGATGGCTCTAGATCTTGAAAATTTGGGGAACTGGATTATTTTAAGTTTTTATTTTAATCCCTAAAGTTTTTTATACCTTTTTTAGTTTCAACTCTTATTACAGAGTTACTTATTGCTACAAGCGTGTTCAAAAATCTCCCTATTATAGTCCTTTGTAGGGTCACCTTGGTAGATTCAATAGATTTAGGGATGACAAATTTTGATGTCATTTTTGTCATAAATTGGCTCCATTCATGTTGTGCCTCAGTTGATTGTCGAACCTTGAATTATTTAATTTTAGTTTTCTAACGAGTCAGTCTTTGAGTGAAAAGGTAGTCCAGTGGTACATAGCAGTTGTTTTATCCCTTATCTTAAGACCAAAAAATTGAGCTCTAAGGGTATAATTATTATCTAGTTTAGGTTAAGAAATCCAAATTTGAAACCTCAAATCTCTTATAAGATCCTGTAATTAATAAGTTTCTTGAATTTTTCCCAATGGATCTACCTAGAATTCCTCCCTAAGGAAGACTGAATTCAAGATAGGCCTTCTCCTATGTTCCCATCCCATCTTTTTTAAACCCTTTATACTGGCTCAAACAGCGCTTAAGGAATTGAAAGAACTACTCAAACATCTCTTAGATAAAGGTTTCATTAGGCCCGATATTTCTCCATAGGGTGCTCTAGTTTTATATTTGCAAAATAAGGATAGTACTAGAAAAATATGTATAGATTACAAGTAGTTGAACAAGGTCACCATTAAGAATGAGTATCCTATTTCCAATATTGATGACCTATGTAACCAACTTTAGAGTACCCGTTCTTTGTCAAAAGTTGACCTCAAATTTGGATATCATCAACTTAAGGTCAAAGAGATTGACATCCCAAAGATTACATTCAAGACCTAGTATTTTAGTTTATAGTTATATATTTAAGACTAATGAATGCTCCTACAAGTTTTATGGATTTAAAGAACAAGCTCTTCAGTCAGTGTTTAGATACATTTGTCATTGTCTTTATCGATGACGTACTTGATTATTCTAAAGGTTAACAGGAATATGCAAGCCATTTAAGAATAGTGTTGTAGACATTCAAGGATCATTAGTTGATTGTGAAATTAGTAAGTGTTAAATTTGGTTGATGTATGTCACATTTCTAAGTCATGTGGTTTCTAGTAAGGTTAAGCATGTTGACCTTCTATAGAAAGATGTAGTGAAGCATTGGCCTAGTCCTATTATACCATCTGACATTAGGAGCTTTATGGTCTTAGTTGGTTACTAAAGGAAGTTTGTCAAGGGTTTCTCTTTGTTAGCTGCACCATTTACCAAGTTGACATAGAAAAAGGTGAAATTCCACTGGTCAGACTTATGGTAGAAAAGTTTTCAAGAGTTAAAGAATAGGTTGACTTTAGCACCGACATTAGCTTTTCCAGAAGGATTAGATGGGATTCAAGATCATTGACATGCCTCCGGAGTTGGACATGGATGTATTTTGAT